>NC_088981.1:39644651-39944651 GCF_963932015.1 Anas acuta
AAAGATACCACAAAGTCTGTAAATTTGACAGTAGCAAATTGGAGAAACAATTATAAAAGTCTTTTGCTTGGATAAGAGCTTGGGAAAGTAATACAAGCAAGATCTATGAGAGAAAGAACAGGGAAACATATGAGCTTTGTGGCAGAGGTATACCTGCCACAGGAAGACATATACATGTACATTTCAACACTACCAAGAAAGCCATTCTGCACTGGGGAATAGGACAAAATAGAGAATGGTCCTGTTGATACATGGTCAAAAAGAGACAAATGAAATGGACTAGTGGGCAGACATTAAACATGTTTGTTTAGTTTCTTCTGCTAAAAGAGTATTTCTGGAGAAAAGGAAGTATTTCATAAGGTGAAAGAAAGATGCAGTGGGTTGACTGGGCTTCTAAGTCACTGGGAGTAATGATTTCAATCCTTCATCTCAACCAATAGCTTCCAGCACTAGGATGCAGATGGTATCAATGAAAGAAAGGAGGAGAACAGGAGATTCACTGAAACATCTTTTAGCTATTAAGCAGAAGGCCTACGTTAAACCTCATACTCTACACTTTCTGGCTGAGAGCTGAACACCAAAACTGCAGTGGCTAATGAAGTGGCAGACAGAGAAAAGAAGGATTTGTAGCATGCCTAGAAGGATGAAAGCAGCTTGCACCGCAGGATCATCAACAGCTGAAATGTAGCCTTGTTATCTAGCAGGGTGTGACAATCGCAGACTGCAAGTTGTTCTTGTAGAAGACAGGGAAAAACTAAGGGTTTCCAATGGTGTTGCAGCACAGGAGAGGTTTATAAAATACTTATGTGCGATACTGTGTTTGTCTTTTGCTAGCATGATTTCTTTTTTTTTTTGGTTTCTTTGTTTTTTTTTTTTGGTCCCTTTCAGAAAATATAAATTATGAATGTGGAAAAAGAACAAGGTATTAAATACAAGGAGTTTAGTGAATTTTTTTCAGGTTTCTGGTTGGGGCTTCAGCCTACTATTACTCTTTTAAGTTGAATCCTCATGCCCCTTGTTGTCAATCAAGCCCTGACTAACAGGGTTACAGAAAAAAAGATGATGCACTAGCTGATGAAAAGACACTCACAAAACTGTTCTCTGACTTATACTGATTGATTTCACTACTGACCTGAAAAAAAAAAAAAAAAGAAAAAAAAGTATTCACAACATGATAGGCTATAAATTCTTTCTTCAGCTGTATTCAGAAGCAATCAAAGCAAATTATCTTTTTCTCACCATTACCTGACTAACACTCATGAAAAGAGTGCTTGGAGTTATAAACTGGATATAAATGAGTCATCACGCTTTATTACATCAATGCATGCATGTTTTCAGGGACTGACCTTTGGACTGACCTGTCAGAGGTATAGCCAAGCCATCATCCTCTGACATGCTTTTACTGAGGAAGAAAAAATCTTTGTAATAGCACAGAGGAATTTACTAATCTGACATCTAGTTTAGCAGATTAATCTTGGATTTTCTTTGATCATGCCTGGCAACAATGTTCAGCAAGTCAAACCAATCAACAATTATTAATTAAGGGAACAATAAAGAGCAGAGACTATTTAGTTATGAATGGTACACACTGACTGAATATTATGAGTTCTTAGATGAAAGAAGCATTTTCTAAGTGACATAGATCATACTAGATAAGCTGCAAGACAGTTGTACAATGCAAGAGGGAGCCCTGAAAGAATGTTACCAGAGTCAAGAGGGAAAAAAAAAAAAAAAAAAAAAAAAAAAGAAAGAAACTGGAAAGCTGCCTGTGGGACATGAGTAAACCAAAGCCTTGCACTAAGATTCATTCAAGTAGATCTAGAAACAGTGGTGCAAACCCTACTGTGGATACTCATGTATTGCTTGCAAACACCAACTATAAAACTCTGGTCTTACAAAACAGGTGAATAATAATAATAATAATAAATTTAAAGAAAAAGTCCTTGTTAATCTGCCTTTCTTAATGGCCTTTCTTAATGTTAGGTGGTATAGTACTGCTTACACAGTAGGAAGTCATCTCCAATGCTCAATGACCAGTTGTTTAGCTGGTGCAGTCTCATTTTTGTACTCTATTAGGTTTATATATATATATATATACACACACAACTATGAATCTGACTTCAGATATTCTGGTAATGAATTTTTAATTTCTTCTATTATGTAATACAGAAAGTCAAGAACTTTGTTGAGAACCTGCTACTCTTACGAAAGTAGACTGAAGACTATCTGGCTCTACCTTTGTAATTGTAAACCAAGCCTATGTTCCTACCTGTGTAACATTATAAAGAATGACTAAGCTTTAATTATTCTGGGAAATGCAGTGAATATAAAACAAAGTGAAATGCTTAAGGCCATTTTGTTTTAATAGAAAAGTATAAGGAAGTAACAGGCGTGGACCAGCTTAAAACTTTATTACTTAAATAATTGCATAATTATACACTGGGAAAATTGGTTGATACAAAAAAAAAAATCTCTTTAATGTTTGCAGTTTCTTCTGCTATTTTAATATGGAATGGGATATTTACAGCCAAATTGAAGGAGATCTTGTAAAAGTTCAAGGCACTCTCTATTAACAGCATTCAAAATTTTCCTGAAAGCTGCTTGTCAGCAGAGAGCAGAGGTGACTGGTGAATACTTCTTGCATGTTTAGAGCAATAAAGCAGCCTAGTAGGTGGGGGGCACTCTGGCACTGTCAAAATCACAAAGCATACACAAAGTCAAAACACAAAAGCGGCTAACATGTACAAAGAGTAAATTTCTAATAGTTCACAGCTCTGCAGCCAGCAGAGAAAGAACTAATGAGGATCTAATGGTCAAACCAAAACCAGTAACGAGACACACATTTAAATACATGGGTATTTAAAAATCTATCTGAAACCACACAGCAGAAAGTTCACCATCATTTGAAAACAAGGGTTAGCATTTTATACATGTGTCACAGCCTAAACATAAGGTCTATGCTCCTTGCATCAGCTATTTCATGAGCTTGGTTCACCTGTGTTAGGCAGAACATCCAAGTAGATACTACGCACCCTTCTCTTTTAAAATCCATGAGTACTTGCCTAATTTAAATAACATTTCTACAGCCATATGAAGTGGGTGGATTAGTGTTAGCCTACATTTGTCCACCAATCATGTATCCAAGTACGGTTTCTAGTTATCAAGAAATCTTTCAATAGGCTACAATTTGTCCTGTTTGATTTTAATTCTTGTTAAATTTTAACTCTTCAATTAAGATTTTGCTGTCATAACTGAAACAGTTATTTCTATTGAAGCTTTAAGAAATCTAATGTTCTAATTGCCAATAGACCTCCCATTGTGGTGATCAAATGGTAGAATATATTAACACATAGGTACTTTATTAAAACCAAAAGTAACACTGGCAAACTTCTATATATCACTTACCAAGAGCACCTATTGTTCCTGAAAGCTAAAGCACATTTGGTATTAAATGTTTCTTATTTGTAAATTACGTTTAGTTTGTCTAGACTTTCAGCTTCTGTCTAATAAGTGGGAAATACAGAGTTTTAGCAAGCATAGGAAGAGGTTGAGAAGGAGTAATAGTATTCTACATTTGAAATTCACTACTGCTTGTAAATTATTGTTTTAGGGCCTTCTCTGAGCCTTTTTCCTGATAAAACTTACGTCATGTTCAAACTTACTACATATTTTTACCGACATATATATATATATATTCATATCATAAATATTTTATAAATACTATATGTTCATATCATAAATATAAACATATAGAAATATTTTTATGATATAAATCATATCTTGGCCGTAATCAGAGCATTTCTATTGTTGCCCAGGGAGGTGGTGGAGTCACCATCCCTGGAAGTCTTCAAAAGACGTTTAGATGTAGAGCTTAGGGATATGGTTTAGTGGGGACTGTTAGTGTTAGGTTAGAGGTTGGACTCGATGATCTTGAGGTCTATTCCAACCTAGAAATTCTGTGATTCTGTATCTCTATTATGAGGTTGTCACTTCATATGGGGCACCAGCTCAGGTTTTCAAATGTGGATATCTAACTTTGAGCACTTTTTTAATGGACCTAATCATCCACTAAAAAAAACAAAACAAAACAAAACAAAAACAAACAAAAAAAAAAGTGAAAGATCTACTCGAAGCCAATAAACTAGATTAGCTAAGGACTAGATCAGCTAAGGGCTAAGGCAGAGATCTGTTTATAGTGCTAGTAATAGACAATATAGCACTACATCCAGGTATCTTTCCCTCTTATTCCCTCCTCCACCAACCATTGAATACCTATGTGTACTTATTTGCAGATGGATAAACTAGAAATAACTGCTGTAACTGGTGCAAGGAGTTAAACAGCTTCATACTTGCCTTTGAGATTATTGCCAAATTTAGTTCTAAGCATAAACAGAGAAATTTGATAAAAGCACTCTAGATGAAGGAACAGAATTGCATGCAGACTCTGATGTACTTATGGCTATAAAATACAATATTTCTTCCATAGAGACAACCTCCGGAGTATCTGCTCTATTGCTTTAAACTACAAGATACCAGAAAATGTAGAGGTGCAGAATGGGACTGATGGATTGAGACTACCTTGAATTTGCCAAACCTCAAAAGAAGTTCTCTTAAATTCAGTTGCAGGTCTGGCTACATCTTGCTTCTTCTCCTCTAATACAGACAGAACTGTAGGATAAGAAAAGTCTTTGTGGTCTGGCAAGCAGCCCTAATTTCATGAGCGTTTCTCAATACCTAAAACTATAATAGTTGAAAACTTAATTTCAATTTTTATTGAAGTAGTCATAAGAAACCTTTCTTAAAGTGACGTTTTTCATTTATGTGTAGATCCAGGCAAACTGCTTTCACATTAAGATTTACTTTCATTCAGCTGACAAAAAAAAAAGATATATTTCAATGAATTCACATAGAGTATATTTACACCCACACTCAGTACACAATGGCCAAATTTGTGTTCCCAGCAGAATTCTGTGTTTATTTCCTAGACTGCATTTTGAGTAAAAATTAACAATATGTGTTCACCCAAAAATCAACAGCCACTTTTATAAATAAATAAATAAATATTTACTTCAGAAGCTTTCTGTGAATAGCCTGTATTTTCTTGTGAGACTACACACACTGCATGCAACAGTTCTGAAATTCTGAACTGAAAATGGCTTAGGAGGTCATGAGCAATGTTGGCAAGCAAGACCTCTGTAAGGAGTCTCAAGCTAAGAAATTAAAGATGACAGCTAAAACACATATTTCAGGAAACAGTGTGCAAAGAAGCAAAAAATAATCAAAACAAGAAAAAATCACATTTCACTAAATCACTCAGTAGTTTCTTGAACCGCCTAGAAAAGTTTGAAGCCAATCATCAGACTTCTAGTGCCTCATAATATAGCCAGAAAAATAGTAACAGTTCTTGGAGAATTATGAGCTGCAATTAGAAGGAAAACCAGTAAAAATATTTAAGATTGAAATATAAGAAGCTAAGATTATAGAGTCATAGAATCATTCAGGTTGGAAAAGACCTCTAAGATCATCTAGTCTAACCTCTAACCTGGTACTGAAGTCCACCACCAAAACATGCTGCTGAGTTCTAAATCTACCTGTTTCTTGAAGACCTCCAGGGATGGTGACTCAACCACTTCCCTGTGCAGCCCATTCCTACACCAAACAACCCTTTCAGTAATTAAGTTTCTCCTAATATCCAACCTGAACCTGCCCTGGTACAACTTGAGTTCATTTCCACTCATCTTATCACTTGGTGCTTGCATCTTATCACTTGGATCCCACTTCCCACCTCACTAAAGATCATAGAATCATAGAATTTAGGTTGGAAAAGACCTCCAAGACCATCTGGTCCAACCATCACCCACTAAACCATGTCCCTAAGCACCATATCCAACCTTTTCTTGAACACCCCCAGGGACAGTGACTCCGCCACCTTCCTGGGCAACCCCTTTCCAATGCCTAACTACTCCTTCTGAGATATCCTAATGCAATGAAGATTTTTATCAGTTTTAGACAAAGTCTAAATTACACAGAGCAATGATGCATTTTACATCAACCAAAATGAAGACTAATAGAACTTATCTAAGAAACCATATTGGTACAAATATTACAGCAACATGAAAAAACATGTACTGTTATACTTCCCAGTAATACATGACCATGACTCCTAGTCTCTCAGTAACGTAGATCAAAATAAAGGGACACTCAGTAGAAACGAAATGCTGAAATAAATTGGTGAGATACTTTCAGATAAGACTTTTACGATATTCTGCATGATTTGATTTTAATGTTGATTTGCATTATCCTGGGTCTTTTGTCAAGGACTATAAGTATGTACTCTGAAGAGGGATGACTACATGAAGCACACCTCTCTCACTCTCTCTGCTTGGCAAAAAAGGATATTAGAAAAAGCTACATCATTTATCTAGAGGGGAATTAATGATTTTTCCTGGTATTGGAGGCAAGAAAGGAGAAGAAACTCTCTAAAGACAGTGCTGTAAGTATAGTAAAGGGTTTATAAAACACTGTGCCCTAGACTTGAGAAGTCAAGGCACCCTTCCAGTCCTATATCCCTAGTTGCTACG
Source organism: Anas acuta (assembly GCF_963932015.1). NCBI lineage: Eukaryota > Metazoa > Chordata > Aves > Anseriformes > Anatidae > Anas > Anas acuta. Next base: position 39,651,233 of record NC_088981.1, read on the forward strand.
AAATATTCCTTTGCAAAAATAAAAAAGCATTGTGCAGAAACATGTGAGACTATGAAGCTGCTAAGGGACCTGGAGAGATTTGGTTCCAATGTTTGAATTAGGTAATCCAGAACTAACTTTGAAAACATTTATCATGATTGTGCAATCTATCACATGAATCTTAACTCAGCATACAATTACCTACAGCAAAAGCTTGTAAAAAGAAAAAGAAGAGGAAAAAGAAAAAACCTTGACACTTCCCCACAAAACAATATCTTCACTCACAAATAAATGGTAGGGACAAAAATAAAAAGCCAGATTTTCTATTACAGCTAATGTCACAGAAACACTTCATACCGCATATGCACACTCAATGTAAATCGAGAGATCATGAATCTTAACACAATATATCATCTGCCTGCTTTGCATAGAAGCCTAATTGCCTCTCCCCAGCAGCTTGGCTTAACCAATGATATTGAACAGGAAAAATCTTTTTGGCATAGGTGTGCATGTATCCCTGCTGAGTTAGCAAGGAAACCCCACAGTACAGCATGTTCAGGTGCCTGGGGTATTTCACAGGAAAGAAAACAAAAACAAAACAAAACAAATGGAGGAAGGAAAAAACTGTCTATTTTAAAGCAAACCTTTTAATCTTAAAGGCTGTTAGCTATGAAATCAAAATGATATTGTTTTGTTCTGTGTGAAACTGTCCCAGTGAAAGAGACTGTGAAATGGATAGCAATCTGAGGTGCAATTTTCCATTGCATATGTTTTTCAAAGATAAACATCTGATCAGAACAGTTTGCTGTTAGTAAGTGAAAATAAGAACCAGAACTAATACTGTAACTGCCAGCAGCTTCCAGATCATTAACTATTGTTTATTTCTCCTCATGTTCAGACATCAGACTGGAGTGATGGAAGATATAGTCATTAATTTGGGAGTCATTTCAAGATGTTCCCATAAACACTGAATCAGAATACTGGCAAGCTGCCTAAGAAAATTTGGTGCCAAGAACTTTTTTTTTTTTTTTTTTTTTTTTAGAATAGCGATTTTTATTGTTGGTATTATTTTCTGCTTTCTAGTCCCTTCAATAGACCAACTATGGATAGATCATCACAGAGTTTAGACAGGAACTGACTTCTTATACTTGGTTCTGTAGCTACAGATTTATTTTTTTTTTTTTGCCTTTCTCACAACAAAACCTTTAAGAATGTTTCATCATAAAATATTAATTATTCTGCTCCTGACCTCTCTCAGCCAAAGGGAAAATTTGTTTTTCCCTAACAGAAGCTTATTAAAATGACAGGTGAGCTGTCAATAAAAAAATAAATAAATAAATAAAAATAAATAAAATAATCTCCAAGCTTTCATAGAAAGAATGTCTGTCCTTACTGGCAAACTCATGTTTATACAGTCCATACCATTTCTTAAAAAATAATTAAAAAGGAAAAAAAAAAGTATGTATATGTGTATACATATGTGTGTGTGTGTGTATATATATGACCTGTTCATGCTTTGAAAATGGACAACGGTGAAAGGGAAAAGCTACCACTAGGAACAGCAGTAAGAAACTAATGTAAACAACATTTTAAGTATGAAATACTTAAAGGAAATGTTTAAAAGATACAGAATCCATCTTTTTACTTATGGGCCAGTTCTCCTTGACAAGCCCATTGTAAATGATGAACAGCTACCTACAAAATGAAACCATTTCACACTTCCTGAGATTCTGAATCCTTGACCAAACTACTATGTTACATTTTTATTATGTTGCATTATTAGTAGTTGCATGGTGCATGGAAGTATCAGAAAACAAATAATTTATTCTGAATCTTACCATAGTTGCATGATGGCTACACTTAGTGCATCTGGAAGCTATTGCTAGTTAACAGACATGATGGCAAGTTAAAATATACATTAGTAACAACTTGTAGACTTTCTAAAAGAACCAAATTGTATGAAATAACTGAAACTTATAAGCTTACATAATAATATAATGACATCACTGATTACTTCAACTACCGTGCATCTCTGCCAATGTTAACATATTCTTATACAAGATCTTTATGTATAGCTAGAAGAGGAAAAAAATGAAATAGTGGTGTTTTTTGTTTTTGTTTTTATCTAAGTTCCAACAATTATGTGGTATAGAACATAAAAGAAACAAAAACAACAACAAAAATCTGGAGGACAGAATCCTACTGCTAGGGCAAAGGATCTCATAGTACATAACAAAGACTTGAGGAAATCAAAGTTGATGGTTTTAACTGTCAAAGAGTAATTTGTTTTTACTAGTTTAGAAATAACTATGAACAGTTATACTCTAGTGCTGTTTTGGTCTTGACATAACTGAATAAAATGGGTAACAGTAGGACAAGACTGGTAAAGTAAATCATATCTATAATATTGTCATTAATATTAGATCTCCTTCATAAAACAATAGTTATGTCTTCATAGTCTATTTCTGGATCAATAAAAAAAGAAGCAGCCAAATTTCTGATCTTATAACTGCATTTTTACTGAAAACATATGAATCAGTAAATAGACACTTTCAAATGTTTGCAAATGCCCTAGGCTAGGAATACCCAATGTTATTAATTCTACATGATGTCATAAAGCCAAGAACTTCACGTAATACATACTTCATACTACAAACACCTTGGTGGATAGGGAACTCCAGAATACCCCACAGCTCAGCCCATGAAGTACATCTGCTTCAACCCTCTTGCATCTTGAAGCTGGTATATTAGCTGTCCAAGAATTACCTTCATATCAAGAACTGTTCAACTGGCACCAGTATCTCTTCCTAGTCCTTTTCAGCCTTCCTTTCACAGCTTAATAACACAAAAGACTTCAAAGAACGGCCTTGACACTGCAGTCAATTTAATTAAATGGCTGTTTAAGAGTGAACAAGAGTAATATAGTTTTATAGGCACCTCTCCTCTCCCATACCTTCTTCCTTCAACTGTCCTAGAAGATGCTCTTTGGGTGAGTTACAAGCAGGAGTAATTTCCTAGTCTAACCTGAGACTGCTGTTAACTAACAACCATATTTTGTTCTGTTGGAGCACTTCTAGCAGCAGGCTCCAGTCCAGACTCAGCCTGGGACAGAAAGGTCTGAAGAGTGAACATCCATTCTGCCCACCAAGTAACATGCTGAACAGCTACAGAACAAACGAAAACAGAGCAAGAACACCAGCATGGTACATGAGCAAATCACATCTGTGACCTGTAGCAGAAAGGAGATTCTAATAGGATGTTGCCTGTTACTGGCCCCAGACTCAGGAAGATTTAAACATCTTGCCATGGATCCAGAGGCATTAGTTTCAGATTTGCTCAGGACTTTTGCTTAAGCTTTCCTACTGCTGACCCAAGTAAGGAGGCATAGGCTTTGTAGGTACTGAAAGGTACATCATTCTCTTGCATGGCATTGGCTACAGAAACTGATACACCTTAAAGCATGACAGACTAACTACTTAAACTTATGCAAAACTTTGCTTGCTAGCTATGTCTGACTTATTCACATACAACTCTGCCAACTTTCTAAGCTTCTAGTAAAGATGATAGGACTATGAAAGTAAAGATATCTTTGCAAAATGTCCAGAAATTCAGTGAAGTTCTTCTTTTATTTGCATTTGCTGAAACAAAGCTGATGTGGTGACTGGGGAAAGCAAATGACACAAAAAAAAAAAAAAAAGAAAAAAAAAAAGAAAAAGAAAAAAAATTTATCTCATCCTTGTTTATTCCAAAGAATCTCATATGAGGACTCTCTCCAGCAGACAGTATAAAAGCAACAAAAATACAACAACCATGACACCATTGGCCCAGTTCAGGTATCCGATCATGTCTGGAAATGACTGCTTAATTGGCAGGAAGACATTTAATACAATGCAAAGCGATTACGATTATGTTGGAACTAGTTATGTCAGCAACTGTTTAGAAGATACTATTAGTCTTTTAGATTTCTTAAGTAACTTAGCTTTCTTAACTGTAATACCAATTTCTTTTAATCATCTTTTATCATAAAGAACATATAAAGATATTACACTTCCTAAGGACTTCAAGCCTGCAGCTGTAGAGTATGAAGACATTCTGAAGAACACAAATCATCAGCACAGACATTCTTTCATTTGTGATTCTTAGATCTACAGAAGATAAAAATTTTAATGAAGTTCCTAAACCTGGTTTGTAGGGCAAACTACAGACCTCTTAGCAATGCACCAAAAACTATTTGCCACTGATGTTTATTTTATTATTTTTACAAATGGATAGAACAACCTAATCTGTAACAATCTATATGTCTGCTTCAGAACTGTTACAAGGAAAGACCAAACAGACAGTATGTTTTGCTATCATAAGTGTCTTCAGTCCAACAGAATCTACCAGATAGTAAAAAGAATGTGAAATAAAGCTTAACTGCAGAGTGACACATCCACCTTTGCCAAACATCCAGAATTCCAGCAACTCTTTCAGTAAAAATTCCAAAGTTCCTTTTTTGTTTATATTTTTATTTTTATTACTTTTTGTCCATTTAGTTTTACTTTTCAAGGTGTTACAGTTTTCCTTTTCATTTGAATTTGATTTTAGGAGTTCTAAATCAAAGTTAATGGATCGTACACAGAACAAATTTCAGAGACGATTTTCAAAAATAGATTCTAAGAGAAATTACTCAGGATATGTAACAAAAGACAAGAAAAATGTATTTTATTCTGTATACATATATTCATATGAATGCTATAATATTTTCTGCATATTGATAAAGGTAAGTGCAAATATTGTTTGAGTATAACACATACATAAAAGCAGAGACAGGTCTTCAGACTATCCTGACCTAACTTCCATTCTATTGCAAGCATTGCCATCTTTTTTCTTTTTCAGTATTCTGCATTTCTTTCTTTTGCTACAGCTATACTTCTGCATGCGAATTTGCACTTCCATGATCATATTGGATCTGATTGCTTTAACATGTTCTTGACTTTTCTAATTATACATTTTTTATTTTTTTTATGTTTTTTTTTTTGTTTTGTTTTCAGGGTAGCATTAAAATTTGCTTTCCTTTCAGGAATTGGAATTTCTTCGTTACTGAAGCCCTTCACAGATTGTCACTGTCCATGAAGTGTCTGCTGGATGGATGGATGTTTTGAATGGATATATCACTAGATATATCCATAGATATCCATTTCTTTCTTTCTGTTCCAGTGTAAGTCAGAAAGCAGGAAAAAAAAGGGCTTTCTTCAGACAACCAATTCTAGCATGCAACCCATCTTTTAACATTTGTTTTATGTGAGTGTATGCGTCCAGACTATTTATTTTCTCTATTCAAGGTGAATTTTAGATGCCAACAAATAATCTGTTACATCACAGATTGCCCTTGAACTGTTTGTAATTGGACATCAGGACTAAAATTAAAAATAATAATAATAATAATTCTGACAGAAAAATCCTTTTTAAAAAGTAGTCTAAATAAAACACACACACACAACAAAACAAGAAAACCAAAATCTCTACGTTGTATGAATTGTCCAATTCTCAGGAGAAAAATATACCCTATTCAGCAAGATGCAACATCCAAAATTCCAAAGAGTATCTGGAGCACTGACATTTCAATAATCAAAAGAAAAAAAATTACTCAACAAAGTATATTTTATAACAGATCTAATGGCAAATGTAACAAAAATAAATGAGATGTCAACATTGTTTAATCAGAAACACACTCTGCAGTACTGTGATAGAATTCTAACATATTTACTAGAGGAAAACTTTTAGGTTAGGTTAACTTAAAAATCCTTTGAAGCAGAGTTATCCCCTTAAGATTTAACATTATTCTCTTCTTATTCTTAGTGTAGTTCTCTGTTATGCTATAGGTGACTTCCCAAAGTAAATCCAAAAAGAAAAGAAAATCAGAGGGGAGAGAAAAAAAAACTAAAAAACAAAAAACAAAAACACGTAAGATGGTAATGAGATATAAATTATGCTTGCAATAATTTAATTAACCAAAATTAGAAGAATTTGCAGGATTCATTGAATTGCAACAATACCAGTCATTGTTTTGAATTTCAGCATTTTTGTATGAAACATCTCCTGTAGTAGCACTGTTCTTCGACGCTATATACTTAGCATTTTATTTTTGATTTTGGGTTTCATCCAAAGTTATTTGATTTATTGTATGAACTTCACTTTCCAGATTGCTTTGAGAAACTTTCTGTTTCATTTGCTGAGAAAATTATTCTGCACAGTGTTATTAAATAAGTAGAAGTTTCAGAAAAACTATCTGCAGCACATTCTATTTTTTTTTAAGAAGCTTATTTCATCTACTACATTTTGACATATTGTAGGAAAATTGGAGTATGGACTTTTTTTTCTGGTGATTTAAGAATGTTGACGAGCACTTTTTGAAATTTTTCTAACTACTGGAAAAGAAGGATGACTAATATTTTTAGTGGAAACTTAAAGGGAAGCAAATCTCAGAAGACGAGGTATTCTAACCATCTGCTCATACCTGCTCGAAGTTATAAAATAAGAAAATTTCTGATAGAAAGGAAATATATACCAGTAGCAAAAGAAAAATTACATTGCTACAACAGGAATGCAGGATTATTTCAAAATTGCCTGTGTATGCAATGCCTGTGACTTAACTGAAAGTTCCCTGGAATTTGTGTTGAAGTCCTTGGATCAGTTCAGAGAAAAAGCCAACAGTACTTAATTGCAATAAGAGCAGAACTGCTCCATTATGATTTTCACCCTCTGAAAGGACAGAATTACTTTAAATTTCCAGATGTGTGCCCTGTTTTCCATTAAAAAAAATAAAAATTAGTATTGTTTTGACATAAATGCAAAGATTGAAATCAATACCCATTGATTTATGACTGTCTGATCTTGAAAAAATTTTTGAAGTAGATTCAGTAATACGTGTCAAGTTAAATCTTCTTTTGATAGATTCAGTAATACAGGTTAACTTAACTCACTAGTCCATAAAAGTCCATTGTTATTCCAATATGAAATTTCATTTCAAATACAGCTTACAAAATACATTCTACAGAAAATAGTTTCACAGTATATAAAACTCCAGAAAGAAGATCAAGGGATTTTCAGAAGACCTAGAATATGGAACAATACATTTCTATATTCTTATGATTTCTACTAAGGGTGTCCTATGCAGATTTGTGCTGTCCAATTGTGGCAGACAAATTTGTCAGGATTTTTGAGCATCAACTTCAAAATTCAAACTACAGTATTTGTCGACCTTGTTTCACAGGAATCAGCAAAGAAAGAAATAAAAATACCCACAATTTTGGTGGTTACATTTATCAAACCAGTAATAACACACCGAAAATCAGAAACTGAAGGGCCACTATCAGTTTATGTGGTGTCACAGTAACATAAAAACTGACTGCTTTTAGTAATCTTTGTTTAAAGCTTTATCCATCAAACATTTTTAGATTTTATGAAAACCATCTCTGTGGCACCAGATCTTATAACAATTTTTGTACCTTCATTTTAAGCTATCATAAGAGTCAACTATTTAGTGTTCACAAGAAATGAATTCAGGTGTATTACTTGTGCACCCTTGTTATGGCATATCACAGTAGTTGAAGTGTATGATTGTTACTCTGACTTCACACCAGTTCTTATATATTGGTATAACAGAGGCAAACTTGACCAGCAAGACACTGAAATAAAGACAGCTCTAAAAGCAAGAATGATAACAATTCCCTTCTCTTGCAGTGACGCACAGCACGAGCTGTTACTGAAATTTATAAGTAAACTTACTATTTCTTAGATCAATGAAAGCTTTTCCTGAGAACCTGTACCCACTCTCTTTTCACTTTGAGACCAAAAAAAAACATTTTGTCAGCCATCAAGAATACGAATTGAAGCAGGGAGCTTCAGGCCTCAAAAGAACAACAAACACATTTGAATCAACACTTTTTAATTGGGGATTATACCAAGTGAAGATTTCTTCACAGAGGAAAGGCACTCTAGTACATAATCCTAACTGAAGTACTGCAATACTTTTTTTGAAACATAAAAAAAATAAAAATAAATCTATCAGAGTTAGATATAGCCAAAGCATAAATACTAGAACAGATAATTGGATAGAAGATGCGATATTGAACCCCCTTAATGTGTTTAGGTGCAGGTATGTCAGAGATGAAGATGAATTGGCCAAATTGGCATAACTTGAGAAATAACATGATACTTTTTAGATGGAAAGCTACTACAAAGATCAAAATCTCACGGCCACTAGAATTGAACAAAAACCTCTACTTCTACATGAAGCAAAGACTGCTACACAAAGCACTGTGTAAAATTCAAAAGGAAAAGATCTGATTAAGCCTGTAACATACAGTTGCCAAAATATTTCACCTGTCACACAGTTTTATTCATGTTTGTTTATACTACAATTTGGCAAGCTTAATGTAGTAATGTAAGTACTTCTAATATTTCCTTCATAGCAGGTAGCAGAATAACAACTTTATAATTATGGAAGCAGCTTAGGTGAGCCCTTGGCTCCTGAGTAATGGTAGAGTTTTCCTCTTCTGGTGCTTTGAATTTGGCACGTTGTTAGAAAACAACACTAATTTCCTTCACAAACTTGGGATTTGTATTACTTTGTCATAAAACTTTTCCTGTCTCGACAATACCTAGTCTTGCTGTTCAGCTCTACACTTATCTGCAAAACATTAAATACCTTTTTTTAACTGCTTTTAAAAAGTAATCTTTTCATAAGGCATCTTTGCATCACTTGATTTTTCTGAAATGAGGAGCAAAATCCTGTTTTCCCAGGTCTCCGATACTATTCTAAACTTTCTTCATTTGTCAAGGTGATTAGTTTTTCTCCAAATAACATACCTTGACGGTGTTTCTTTAAAATATTTTTAGGAAATTTTATGGAATACAGGCAATGCCTTCTGCAAAATCTTCTGGGTGGGAGGGATGATTAACTATATTCTCATGCAGCTAATTTGTCTCTATTTTCCAAGAGTTACAGGCTCATGAAAATAATGATGATTCTCTGAAATACTTTTTAAAAAGACTTTTTAAGTCTTTAAAAGGACTTGTTAAAAACATCTGGAAATCCCAAACCAATTCTTTTGAAATTTGAAATATGGTTTTAGTTTCCATCTTGCCTAAGGCAATTTGATTCTTTAAGACCTGATATACTGGGCAATATTTTCCATAGTCACCTGAACAAAATTGCACTGTTTAATATGTGATTAAGAAGCTTTTGGACAATGCTCTCACATACATAGTCCAATTCAATTTTTTGGCTGGTCTTTTGGACCAGCCCAGGATGATCCTTGTGGGTCCCTTCCAACTCAATATATTCTATGATTCTTTTATAAGAATTCTTTCATCCCCCCCCCCCCCCCCCCCCCCCACTAAAGACTGTACTCATGCACATATGACTTCACCACTTCAGCTTCATCTCATTATGCCACCTGGATAACACAAATTGGCTCCATCATCAGCTCAACATTTAGTGTTTTTTCTGGCTTGGTATTGAATTGTTGCTACCAATTCACACTCACTATCAGGCTTTGGTGCAAGAAAAAAGAACACAACACGGAACACAACACGATACCTGGGGCTCAGTCAAGACATTTCCCATTGGTCTCCCCACCTGCCTAGATATTGTGTAAACTGCTGAAGCTCAGCACCAAGGCAGTCTGGGTTAGCCCAGATGAAAGGAGCTGAGCTGACAGTAGAGGTTGGTCATGAACTGGGCAGGAAGAGAGGAAAACAGATCACCTGTATGCTTTCATCTTGTTTGACAGAATAAAATAATTTGGAGTTGACACAGAAGAAGGGTGTGAGAGGAAGCTATAAATTCCTCCTTTACTGTTTTGGGTAATCAGGAAGAAGTAAGTGAAATTAATTGCCTCAAGAGTATTTAATTGTTTGGGTGCTACCAAGCAAAAATAATTTTAGGGTTGTGCTAGGACCTGGTCCCTAGGAGTGACTGTAAGTTACTCTGAAAGCAGGGGAGCTTGGTTTTCTCTAGTTGGCCGTTACAAAGTAAGGAATGGCTAATTCTGAATTACATAATATTTGAATATAATACTAAAAAAAGAAGTTGTACCTTGCAACAACTGCACATCAACTTTTCCTACTGATTGTAAAAGGAATACAGAGAAATCATGCTTTGACTTACTAAAATCAGAGGCTTGGATTAGAACCACACAAACAATTAAGATTTAAATGTTTAAGACAGTAATATATAATCCATTTCTCCCTCACAACTATTCAGGACAATCATTCTTTTGACTATGGTAATTCCATCAAAAGTCTGCACAGAAATCTGTTGATAATGACCAGGCTCCAGCAGATTTAGTATCTTATTTCTCTTTGCTGGACAGTCAGAAACCTAATTCTTAATATGCAGTTTCTAAGGGCTTATGGTGGATTACTATAATAAGACACAGAACTTCTCATAATTAAAACAGTATTGTCTAAGGAGAGAAAAACACAATTGTGCCTTGTCACAGATTTCAAATAAACACATTTTTGATATGTTCCCAGGTTTTCTGCTCAGGATGTTTTATCTCTTTCTGAATGTCCAAGACTACTGATGTATTTTACGTTGTTTACGTAGGCTGAAGACCAGAGCTACTTTAGTTTGCATAGTTCAAAGTCACTGTTTTAATTACTTGAATTGACTTTGGCAGACAACAAAGAAGGGACTAGAGCAACCGGTACACACACGCACACGCACACACACACCCTTCCTTGTTATCTACTCAAAAAAAAAAAAAGTAGCAGTCCACCATTCTACAATTGCTTTCTTTCTACTCTTACATTTCTAATGAGCTAAGCTGATATCTGCTATTGGAGAAACACAGTTGAGACCTGTACTACACATGCTTAAATTTAACACATTCCCATGGCAGTAATGAACAAAGCAGTCCTTCCTTTCAGGAAAATCCTGGACTTACATTCCCCAGGTCCCTGAGCAGTATAGAATTTAGAAGAAAAACAGGAAACACATGTGGAAACCAGATATAACTGACCAAACCTAGCTATTTAAGTAGCCCAGCCAGTAGCTTTTAAATGAATAATCACATCTAGCTGTATTATGCCTGACTGACCCTTCCCTTCCCCACCAGCTATTCATACTGAAACATTTAGGCTAGGTATATGTATAACTCTGCAGATGAAAGAAATAGGAACTGTTGAAGTCTTTGCATATATCTCATACTGTGAGAGTTTGCCATTGCTTCATGTATTTTTGAAAAAGGAAGCAATATAACGTACAAAGTTTTGTGTTTTTTTTTTTTAAAAAAAAAGACTAGATTTTTGATCTTTAACCGTATGCACACAAACAGCTAGTGTTCATACCTGCTTCATTAAGTTTATACACACACATCAATTTTCAGACACCGTTCCCATCCAGAAATTAATGTAAATAATAGGGCAATATATATATATTAATGTAGCAACTAATTAGACATAGCCATAATCCTTATTGCTACACTGTGTGTGTGTTGTTTTTTTTCTGTTTACCTTACCTAACCATGATGTCTGATTTCTGAAAGATCCTAAAATAACCCCAGTTAACTCTCATTTTATATTTCCCACAAAGCATCTTGTAAAACAAGATGGGACATTTCTATTGTCCTTTTAGAGAAAACAAACAAACTAACTAACTAAAAAACTATTTTATAGATAGCATGTATAGTTTGAAAATAAAGAATTTTGGAACTACAAAAAGCTTTTAGCGTAAAAGATGTAAGTGATGATAACACAGACTACACTGTGCATGAGCTGGGCTCCCTTTCACATCAAATAAGGCTTTCCTGTGTGTACTTAACAGAACATAAGGAAAAACGTTCAGGATTTTTAATATTGGCACCTATAAAATGCAGTGAGACTCTCATAATAAAGGAGTTGATTTCTTGTAGTACTGCTGCCAGGACCTTCAATACACATCAATCTTGCAGCCTTCTGCGTGTGACAAGCAATTTGCAGTGCCATGAGGTTCATACCCAGCCTTCTGGGAAAATTAAATCCACCAATTAAGTGCTCAGAGAACTTAACTCATCAGAAAGGATGAATTAAATAAATAGCTCTAAAAGAATGAAGTTGTAATCAAGTGGAACAAGGAGGAATAATGTGCATAATCTCCAAGAAGCAAACATCTTCTCTTCTCTCAAAGTATTGAAACACTCAAATAAATGTTCAAGTAAATGTTTTTGTACAGTGAATTCTTTGGAGTCTGGAGCTTCCCTTTTTTTCTGCAGTTACACCTTAGTGGCAGGGTTTGGAGGTGCCTCTGCGTACTTAACTGTGAAGCCCAATTCAACCTACGTTGCTTTGTTATCTGCTAGCCACTTTCCCTACTATTGTAGGGAATTACTTCAGTAATTCCAGTCTCTCCACATAAATACAGTGACAAAAAGTTCTTTTTATATTTACTAAATATTTTTTTCTCTTTTGTATACCAGCATTTCTTCATCTAAAACCTTCAATATATAGCAGTAGAACAAGCCAGCAAACCAGTCCAGGCACATTAGGCACAGCTGTGTGCTACTCTTTTCCCAAAGTAATGTACATTTCAATATTATTACAAGGCTTGAGGGGCAGAGAGAAAGGGGTTGGAATGCCCTAAAATGTTGAGTGACCTTTGACTCATTCAAATCAGTTCCACCCAATTATCCTAGACAAAAACTGAAAAAATATATTTGCCCTCCAGTGCTCCAACTCTGTGAGTCTTTCTAGGATGGTCTCACTGCCTTTTTTTTTTTTTTTTTTTAACGTTTTTGAAGTCTGAAATTACTGCAGATCTGTAAGCATGCAGGTCTCTCCCAACACAGAACTTATTACCTGCTAAGTATCCAAAGTGAGTGACACAGGTCGATGAAGCCAGAGATGACCTCAAACACTTCCTCTGGTAGTGCTGGCTTGACTAAGCAGCATACCCTGCCCTCTGAACCTCCTTCTTTCATTGCCTTGGCCTAGTGCACTGAAAGTTTCTATTTCTACTTAGAACTATTTTCTTAGTGAATACTACTCTGTAGTACCATAGCCTGTCACAGAATCCCATAGCATAAAGGCAGGCTGTGATCACTGGAAAAAGCTGATTGTCTATCTGTGGCACAGCTTATTAACATGAGGATGAGGTGTTGTTAACATGATAGACACTAGGAAGGAGGAAAAGGAAACATGGATTTTGAGAAATATTGCCCATGCTGTAAATTCCATTCTCCCTAAGCATATGAGGAGAAAGAAGGGTTAAATGTTTAATTTGATAGGATCTCTGTAACAAGTAGAAAAATTGGAGGTAGTCACTGAAGGAACAGAAGCCAGATAAATCAGTGATGAAAAGGTGCTTTATCAAAAGGTGCCTTGATACAAAAAAAAAAAATAAAAAAATGTAGCTGTGTAGGAAAAACAACAACCACCTTGCTGGGTACTTAGCGTGGTCAAAAAGTGTCAGGAGAACAGCAGACACTTCAAATACATGTACCTCTAGTTCAGTTACATTGCAAGACAGAATTCTCTACCTGTAGTCAGCCTCTGCTAAAAACACTCTTCTGCATAAAACTTAGTCCAAGACTATACAACCTGCAGAGCAGCATAGAGCAAGCAACTTTCCTGTGGTCAAGTTGAGCTGTGCAAGCATATGCAAATTATTCTTGCATCGGAAACACTGAGTCCTGCCTCCATCGTATGGATAGCTATGGCCATGGAACATATAAAACCATCATGTGGATCCATGGCCACCATGGATCTAGATTAACTGTTTGGCGTGTTTTTCTTTTTTGAGTGCTGTTATTCACTTATGCTGTCTCATCTGTGGGATAAATACAAGAATTGCAATGAGTGGGAAGGACAGAAAGGCAAGAGTTTTCAACATTGATAGCACTTCACCCAATCAGGGAAAAATAAATAAATAAATAATTAAATACACACACACACGCATTTCTAAGTTACTTAGGCTGTCTGTGCACTATGACCAAGAGACAAATGAGTCTCTCTCATTAATTTTTTTTCACTTCAAAAAGAGGAAAAAAAAGGTTAAAAAAAAAAAAAACAAATAGGAAAAAAAAAAAGTAGTTCGTTGTCCTGGCTCATTGCCTTCGTGGTTTGGTTGCTAAGAAGAATGAAATGCTAAAAAGGGCATTTATACCACAAAGATCCTTAGCACTAGCTCTGCTTTTATCTTAGTCACTGAAATAGAATATTTAACCTGCTTGCTAAAAGTAATCTCTTCCCATACAGTTTTCAAGATCCACCACAGCAATCCACTTATTCTTGACATTATATATGCAGCCATACACTACTTTAGGTACTTTATTTTGCCCACAGATAGAGAAATCATCTGCATGAAAACAGCTGAAGGTAGGCACCTTCTGTTTAAATGGGAGAGGAGAGGGAGAGGAGAAAATTAGAAAAAAAAAAAAAAAAAAAAAAAAAAAAGGAAAGAGGAAAGAAACATTGTGGCATTGTGAGCTTTGACTTAATGTGAACTTTCCTATATTCCAGTCATGAGATTTAACCAAAAACAGCTCTGGGGATATCATGATGGGAAAAGCAAAGTGTGGTGATTGCATTGGGAATATATTAGCTGGAACGCTGTCTCAGCAGCTGGCCAGCAGCCTTTTGAAAACAGGGTTATTCCAAGAACTATATAAATAAACAGAGGCCTTGGGAATTTTTATCCGTCCAAAAAAATCTCTTTGCCAAGCCAACCATTACCCTGACTTTCTCTATATGTGTGCCTCACATGGAGGGTACTTTATACAGAGTAAGAGATGACTAGTTATGCCTGCCAAATGCTTTAAGTTAGCATTTGGCAAGAGAAGATTTGCAAAGAGGAGGAGGAAGAAAAGGGTGTGGGGAAAATGACTTTTCCAGAGGTCTGCCCTCAAGTAATTATGCAGCTAATTATTAGTGGGCTTTCTTTTTATTACTACCGCTCTCTATCAAGAATTCAATTTTGGCTTATTTTCATAGGCCTTTGGGTGACAGTTCTTGCTATTAAATAATCCTCGTATAACAAAGCTCATAATATGCCACACTAAGGGCCGCATCACAGCTCAGAGAAGTCTCCAGAACATGAAAATCACGCTTGTTCAGCAGAGGCTGACTCAAACTGACAGCTTCACTCAACTAGATGCAGAAAGACACCAAAGACACCATCAGGGAACTGTCTTGTCACAACCTTGGTGACAAAAAGCTGCTTATACCTTTCTGAGACTTCCTGTTCAGCTTGGAGCTAGCTACCTATCCCCCACAAGATCTATCTGAAAGAAATCTGAAATGCATTTTCCTGCTCTAATTGCTATTCCTAATAAGATCTAAAATAATAATCAGCGTTGATTTATCTGGACTTTTATTGATCACAAGGTCAACCAGGAAAAACAGTACAATTACCATGAAAATATACAGAAAGAGGCCAAAAGCACACATCTCCAGATGGCTGTAGCCATGCTTTGCAAACACTCAACTCTTTTTATTCTTATGGCCCAAAAGGGAGAGGTTAAACATTGAGCAATAACAGGCAAGAAATAAGTTCTGAACAAAAAAATAGAGCCATGGTGACAACAATGCAACCAAAGAGTTTTAAGACAGTTTACTTTAATAATAAATATTCTCTTATTTATTTTTTTTAAAACAGTTCTTAGTCCAAATTCTTTGTCACACGCCAATTTTTTATTGGTAGCTGAACTTTCTAGTAGTAATGTAAAATCTGCATGGGCTAACCTTTGTCAGGTTTACTACTGACAGCACATAAACCCCAAAGAACAATGCAGAAGGCTTGTGATAATTGTTTACTCCTGTGAAACATAAATTAATACCACTTATAGCTACTGACAAAAAAACGTACAAATAATCTGCACATTCTTTTGACCAAGTCCTAAATTAATCAAGGCCATCATGATGTAATTTATAAGATGTTGGAATCTACAGGCCCTTCAGATTTCCTAGGTACTTTCCAAAGATTGATAAAGCCCATGGGACATCTAGTTCTGCTCTACAGATGTGGAAACAGACATGGAGAAGTGAAGTGATTTGCCCAAATTCACGTAGGAAATGTGAGTCAGTTTGAGAGAAAGAACCTGTGACACCTCCTTCTCCCTTCTTTTGTTCTGTTTACTTTTATTAATTGTCAAGTACTAGTGATGAAAGTATTAAACATACGTAAGACACCAAGAATAGAAAAAAGAAATGCCTCTACAAAACATATTTTCATGACATTATGGAAAATGAAATCTGACCTAAGCAAGAATTTTTCAGTAATTCTTAATGATTTATGGAAGTTAAATGGATAATAAAACTCACAGGGTTTGTGCATATGGAAATAATAATGAAAGTGCATCACACAACTTAATTTAGCATTCAAGATATCTCTCCTACCACAAAAGCCATTTGTAATTCTTCATAAAGTGAATCATAAACATCAGGTGTAATTTAATTATGCTCAGACCAAGCATAAGCAGACAAATATTTATCAATTTCCAAGTATTTTATGCATTTATTATAATTATATTGGATGGACTATAAATTGCTATTCATAAGTCTAAAATCTCCAGGGGCTTGAGAAAAAATGGTTTGTTTAGGCTGGTGCAGGTGCTGTGATTCAGCACAGTAACACACAGGCTGCTCAAAGGCTCTATACCAAAGAATCTATGGCTTCCTTCCCAGTGACTCAAGCCAGATTAAGAAACTATAAAAAAGAATAGGGCAATAAATCTCCACCCATTTTTTAAAGTGATTTACCAGGAATCTCTCTTGTGATAAAACACACTGGCATCCAAAAATGATACTAACACCTTTAGGTTTACATGAACAGGGTAAAAGTCCACAGCCAAGGGTTATATAACCCCAGAAATTAGGACAGAAAGTGAAGGGAAAAAAAAAAAAAACACACACACACACAAGGCAGCAGGACTTAACCAAACCATATGAGTGGCACCTGGCAGTGTGAATGAAAACTATGCAGTAGAAAAATTGCTAAGAATTTATTTTCACCCTAATTGTTTCTTAGAAGTCATTTTTGAATTTTTAAATGGTGTTTATTTTTTAAGAATGCATTTTTTCCCTTCAAAAGCAACAATTTCCACACACAGAAATGCACCACAGAAGCCAGCAGTAGCAGGTTCAGAAGTTCACTTAAGGTACACCAGGTTAGATGTTACACAGAAATCAGTACAGTACTTACTAAATCTACTTAAATAAAAATAATGCCAGAATGCATAGGAAATGTATAAAATGCATTTTTATAATGCAGAAATGCATAGGAAATGAAAGGAAATGTATTATCATTTCCTTTCTAAAGCATACCAAGACTTCTAATATACCTTACCTAAACAATCCAACTTACAGGATGGATGATGGTCCATGACCTCTGACACCAAATAACAGCAGATATTTCTATAAATACTATAGTCCAACGTTGTATTTTCTGCTTTTTTTCCTTCTTTTGAAAGCACATTGATGGCACTGTGAGTACCTATTTTCACAGAAGAAAATAGATACATTAGAAAATATAGTTTGGAACATACAAGAAATGTTGTCTTTCATTGCCACAAGACAGGACATCTCCTCCCTATGCTGCTGTAGTGGGTTTACGTGGCAAAGTTTTGGTAGCAGCTGCCTATGTCTGGTCCTGAACTCCTCAAGCAATTCCTGTAGATCCTACAGACTTTACACAAAGGAGAACAGTATGAGGAAATCAGGTCAAAACCATCTCTTATTTCCCTAGTACCAAAATTAAGTTCAGCAAAGGAAGCACAGAAGGAATGGATTACATGGATGTTTTTTTCTGTAATTTCCCCTAAGGACAGGGAGTGCAAAAGGACAGCTATACTGATATTACGGGAACGTTACTAAAGACCTTTAGATCTTTTCCTATAGCATCACTTGCAAATCAGATCTGTGGTGAAATTCCCGAGAAGAAATTAAAACACCAGATCAACAGTCTTGTTGTTATGGACATCTAAATCATTGACAGGCAGACCAATCAAAATGGTCACTATTAAAATAGCACACAAAGTCAGCATAAGCATTATCACCTCAGAAATTGTCTACAAATCTTTTTTTTTAATCTACAATTGAAGACATCCAGCATAGAAATAATTCATGAGTTTTTCTTCTCTATATCTGTAAGCCTTTTAGCAGGTAAGAACCCCACACAATAAAGCCATGTATCTGCCAGATTTACTGGCAGAAACAGTTCTGAAAGACTTTGAGCAGAAGATAAACAAAGATGTCAACACAGGGAGAGAGAAGGATTTCAGGAAGGTGATGCAATCTCAGAAAACATTCTAGGTTTTGGTTGCCTGAACTACTGTGAAAAGCCTTCTTGACTTTCAGGTTCCAAATACAGCATAGAAAATACAGCGTACAGACCCTTTCAACAGAAGAAAAAATAAATCAGAAAAATCAACTCGTGACAACAAGGTATCATTTCATATAATTGTAGAGTGGTTTGGATTGGAAGGGACATTAAAGATCCCATGGGCAGGGATGCCTCCCACTTGGTCAGGTTACCCAAAGCCCCATACCACCTGGTTTTGAACACCTCCAGGGATGGGGCATCCACAGCTTCTCTGGGCAGCCTGTGGCAATGCTTCACCACCATCTGAGTGAAGAATTTCCTCCTAACATCTAATCTAAATATTTTTATTTTTGTAGTTTAAAATCATTACTCCTTGTCCTATCACCACACCCCCTGAAAGAGTCCCTCCCCAGCTTTCCTGTAGCCTCCCTTTAGGTACTGAAGGCTGCAATGAGGTCTCCCTGGAGCCTTTTTCAGGCTGAACAACCGCAACTCCCTCAGCCTATCTTCACAGGAGAGGTGCTCCAGCCTCTTGATCATCTTTGTGGCCCTCCTCTGGACTCATTCTAATAGGTCCAGGTCCTTCTTGTGCTGGGGACCCCAGATCTGAATGCAGGGTTCCAGACAGGGTCTCACAAGAGCAAGGCAGAGGGGAAGAATCACGTGTTGCCCTGCTGGCCACACTACTTTTGATGCAGCCCAGGATACAGCTGGCTTTCTGGGCTGAAAGTGAATACTGTCAGCTCATGTTGAGTTTCTCATCCACCAACACCCCCAGGTTCTTCCCCTCAGAGCTGCTCTCAATCCATTCTCTGCCCTGCCTGTATTGGTGCTTGGAGTTGCTTTGGCCTAGGTGCAGGACCTTGAACTTGGCCTTGTTCAACTCCATAAGGTTTGCACAGCCCTACCTCTCAGGCCTGGCCAAGTCACTCTGGATGGTATCCCTACCCTCCAGTGTGCTGACTGCACCACAGAACTTGGTGTCATTGGCAAACTTGCTGAGGGTGTGCTCAGTCATTCTTGCCCTTAATCATCTTTGTGCCCCTCTTCTGGACTCATTCGAATACTTCCATGTCCTTATGCTGGGGGCCCCAGATCTGAACACAACACGTCATGAGGGGGTCTCATGAGACCAGAGCAGATGGGGAGAATCACCTCCCTTGACTTGTTGGCCATGCTTTTTTTGATGCAGCCAAGGATATGGTTGACTTTCTGGTCTGCAAGCACACATTGCTGGCTCATGTTGAGCTTCTCATCAAACAATACCCCAAAGTCTTTCTAATCACGGCTGGTTTCAATCCATTCTTCTCTCAGCCTGTATTTGTGCTTGGGATTGCCCTATCCAAGGTGCAAGACCTTGCACTTGGCCTTGCCGAACCTCATGAGGTTTGCACAGGCCCCTCAAGGTCCCTCATCCCTTCCCTCCAGTGTGTTGACTGTACCACACAGCTTAGTGTCACCGGCAAAGTTGCTGAGCATGCACTCAATCACACTGTCCATGACACCGACAAAGATGTTAAACAGTGCCAGTCCCAATACTGACCCCCTGAGGGTCAGTCAATACAACTCGTTACTGATCTCCACTTGGACATTGAGCCATTAACCAGAACCCTTTGAGTGCGACCACCCAGCCAATTCTTTAACCACTGAGTGGTCCATCTGTCAATTCAGTCCCTTTTCAATTTAGAGGCAAGGATATCATGTGGGAAATTTGAAATTCCTGTTCCTGAGAAAAACTAAATGCTAAAGTAATGCCAAAGATGACCAATTAAGAACACAAACTCAAAAACACATCATCCATAATGAAACACATCATCTGTTAACACACCATTCATAATGAAGCTCTAAGAAAAAGGAAAAAAAATAAAAGAAAAAACTTTCATAAAGCACAAAGTAGCTGCACACACATTCTAATGATGTGTGCACACTAAAATACTTTGGGCAAAAACTTAAACCTAGTGAGAAACTGAGTGCACCCAGAAGATTTATTTTCTGTTTTTTTTGAGAAATGTGTCACTTGTGTATGACAGTGATTCTACAAACACAGGAGGAAAAAAGGATTTAAAATCCATGAAATTTATTTAACTGCACAATGTGCTCTCATATGGACATAGGACAGTTTCATAACAATAAGGACAGAAAGTGGATATTTGTAACCCACAAGAAATTTTTACATAGTCTCTCAAAGAAGTTGTACTTCACTCTACTTTCTTAAATACACAATTTCTCAATGTGTTCTCATGTATACATGAAAGAGCATTTATCTATCTATTTATTTATTTATTTTGAGGAGTGCTTACAAAAGTGTTCGCTTTAATGACACTGATTAAGAAAAACAGAAGACTGAAACAATGCCAGGAACACATCTTTTTTTCCTCCAAGGGGTACTAAATCTCTTAGAATTGTATAAGTTCAAGAAAAAGACAAAATATAACTATTACAATCATATTATGCTTTCACTTGTCATCAATAAGAGAGAAAATTACACTGAGAAAACACAGAATCTCTGCCCCCAGTGTCTTTCACTGTTTGCTCCAAGCATGACAAATGCAGATCTCAGTCCTGTCCACATCAGTTTTTTGCACTGGTTTGGGTAACTATACAAAATCCAGAATCATGACTTAGTTGGAGGTGAGGAAGGAAAAAAAAAAAAAAAAAGTAAAGACAGTATGTAAAAAAGTATGAGAAAATCCTTTGCCTCTTATACATACCACACCTAAAAGAAAAGAATCAATATTTTAGTTGAATATCAAGATTTTGCCATTGTTACATGGGAATAGGAAGATAAATTTTATGTCAACCAATTTTCAAAAAGATAACAACAGGGAGAACACTGTGGAAAAAATTTGACCACCAAAAAAAAAAAGTTTGACTACCAGGATATTTCTCATATTAGGAACATTTCTGTTTTCCCTTATTTCAACCTTTCTGTATTTCAAAAACTTACATTTTTTTTAAACTAAAACTTTCTGACTTTTATTTAAGATGCAACTACAGAATTCACCTAGAATTTTACTACTATTTACAAAATCCTTACTTGTATGAGAACATGAGTACTCTCTGGTAGAGAGTACAATACCATTTTAATCAGCATAGTTACTATATGTTAGGAAGGTTAATACTGAACAAAATTTATTTACTCCAAGTTAAGAAAGAGCTATAAGAAAGGCTATGCAGACCAAGAGTAGCATTCTGCTACTGTTCAAGAATTGTTTTCTTCTGCAGTTAGGCTGTACATGTGAAGTAATTGATTAAACTTGGCGAAATACTGATTTTCAGGATAAATATTTCAATTTTCTTATTTGCATTTTTTTTCTTACACTCTTCAGCACAGATAAGCTCTTTGAAATAACAAAACAGGTTTCAAATATACAGGAAAACAAATTGTATCCTGAGTCAAAACTATTATTTTAGTCAAACCGTGAACAGGTTTGATTAGTACCAGAAACAATAGTGGTTTTGACTTTTTGCATCCATGAAGTCTAACTCATCAAAATTTTGTTCACTGAATTCATTTTATTTATTCATGTTCATACTTACTCATTCTATTCATATATACTGAAGTGCCAGAACAGAGATATTTCAGAGCTGTAGACAAAGTTGGTATGTATAAGATGTTTTGCTAGGAAATCTCTATGACCAAGAGCTTTTTAGTCAAAAGAACTATCATCAGGTTTGTCACAGTCACAAAATGAAGCTCTGTGAGAGGAAGCAACTGCAAGGATTTCATAATCACAGAATACAAATGCTTGAGTTAGCTGCAGAGCCAACATCTTCACATTTATTGGAAGCAAGAAGGACAAACTGAAGGTATTGGCCTACTAATTTTTGAAAACATGGGCTTCACACAACAAAACAAAATTGCTTTTGTTTACATCGACTCAAGACTGAGCAGAACTAATTTCCTTTTCCAACCACAAACTCTCTAAACATTTGACCAGATGCATTGTTCTCACAGTAAGAACACATGGAACAAGGACTGGCATTTATTGATGTCAAATGATCATAGAAATCTGTTAGTACATCTTGATGGTTATTGTATCCCCTAGAGTTACTTTTCCCCAAATTTACAGCAAACCTTTTGTTGGAATATTTATTTTATTAGCTTCTGTTGCATGAAACTTTTAGAGATAAAATTGGTCGAGAATTCAGAGTGCTAATGGTGTTCAAGAAGTCATCAGGATTTACAATCATGGTTATAGAATAGAAACCTATAAAAATGTTAACTAATGTTTTCAAGTAGGAGAAATCACAGAAAGAAAATATAGGTAAAATCCAAGGAAAGCAGGCCTTCTTCCTCACAAAAATTTAGGATGATTTGGAGCTTTCTTTTATGACAACATATTTATAATATGCTGTTTTTTATAACAACATATTTATAATACATCCTAATCAACTATCTGAAAATCTGGATGTGTTTCTGTTAGAGAAAAAAATATCTAAGGACAGGTTGTTTTACATTTTTGGAGGGCATGGAGAGATGAGAGGTCAAAAAGCAATCCATCGTAATGAAAAACAAATCAAAAAAGAAGGACAAAAAGAAAGGGGGGTGGGGGGTAAACAAACAGATCCAAAAACCACCACACAAGTACAGAAGTTGGCCACAGTAAAAAAAAAAAAAAAAAATAAAAATACAAAACCAGAGAAAACAGCTATTGAACTGTGGCTGGGGTATACTGTTTTTCAAATAGCAGAGAAAGTAGCACACAGTAGGAAAATCACTTGTAGAATATGAGATGGCCAACAAGGCTTTCTCTGACTAAGCATGCAGAAGGTCAGACAAACTATCTCACATAAAGGCTCTACTAACAAGTACTATCAACCATTGTGTGAGGTTGGTAAAGGAGGTAAAGTTGGTTGGTTTTAGAAAAATACTAATAGTAAATCCATACAGTCAGCGTAGTCAGATGGCCTGTGTCACATAAACTTAAGAAATTACATCTGAAGCTAGTTTTATTGCATTTTTTTCAATGAAATATTTGGTTATTCAAGCCCATTCCCACAGTTCTTGAAGATAAACAGCTCCTGATGCCATTGTGGAGTTCTATTTTCAGAAAGCTTTATTTATTTCTAAGTGGTTTAATGTGCATCTGTTTACATAAATATTTAGATATGTGAAAGCACATCCTGCTTAAGCTGGTCTGATAAACAGAAGTCAGCTGTTACTCCTTTTCCACTCCCAACTCCACTTGGAGCACTGCCTATTCCCTAGCTCTCGTTTATAATGCAGCCATTGTACTTAGAACCAGGAGTTTATAAACACATGCTTGAAAAATGTAGTCTGGCTTTCCAGCAAAATATTTCAATGGCTCTTTTACCATTAAATTGTGCTACAGTTTGTGTGGCTCAGTGCACTAAAAGTTTACATTTCTCTGTAAGGCCTAGCCCAATGCACATATTGACAGGATTAACAAATCTGGGAGGTGACTAGGAAGAGTGCACATTAGAGACAATAACTCCAGTATTACCACTTTTATAATTAAGGATTACTTCCATAAACTATTTCCACTGATTACAGATGCAGAGTTTATGGAGTATGGGATGCAATACCTAAATCTACCAGTAGCTCGTCTCTTTGACCTACATGCTAGTCTTGTTTCACTTACAAGAAAACACTAGAGAAAAAAAGCTGACAGGGCGGGTGGATGTTCCTGCCATCTGAAGACTGGACTAAGAGTCAGAAGATCTGGACTGAGCTTCCTACATTTGCCACAGAGGTCTTGTGTACATTTGGAAAAGTCTCTCAGATCCTGGGCCAGTAACACTAACTCAGCACATCTCACTGACTTCAGTCTCTGGCAAGACTTGAACTGTATGTGACATTCTAAATCTACCAAAATTTTTCATGTTGCTCTAGCCACTCTAGAAAGAATAAAGCTTTCTTTTACCTCAGAAAAGATACTAGAGGTGTTCTTTCTTCTTCATATATATATATGAAGGTGTGTATATATATATATACACACACACACACACACACATATGTTCTTAAAAAGGTTTGAGCACTGTACTGCACACAGAATAATGCAGGACACTTTCCCTGTTGTGTCAGTAGCCATCCAAAAAAATTTACCAGATCTATGACCTAAATTCCCAGAAGTCACCTCTGCAACCTTTTGCACCTTTTTTTTGTCAGACATATTCTAGTTAAGTTTCTATATATGTGGATCTTCCGGAGGTGAGCAGGCTTGGAACACATTGCAGTCCAGTAATTCGATTGTAAATTGTAGGAATCTAGGAAATTTTCATTCACTAGCTTTCATCTTCTTAAGATTAAGACTGTAATTAAACTTTTGCATTAAAAAGACATCTGAAAACCATGATAGGCTATAAGAATCTTTCATGCCTTTGAAAAACCATTCACAAAATCCATAAGAGAGAGAGAAAACAAAACAAAACAAACAAAAAAAAAAACACAGCTCACTCTTTTCTAAAAATCTCATTTTTAAGTTCAACTTTTTTACTACCAAATTTTTTTTACAACTAAATTTTCAAGATCAGTCATCGTCAGCCTAAGCCAGTTACAGAAGTCAGCAATGGCTGAGTCTACAGGTTTAGTCTGAATCACCAGCACATCTGAACCAAGTCTCCCTGCTGTTCTGCATGAAGAGAGTTGATTTGGAGTTTGTGAACTGGATCTTCTCAGCTGAAGCTAATTCAAAGATACACTCCAGTGGCTTACCTAGATCACTCCATTCACATAGGGACCCCATGAGAGCTATTCTTAAGTAAACCATCTTAAAATACATGCATTATCATATATATATATAGGATATATATATCTATATAGATATTATTTATATAATATATATATATATAGGAGATATATATATCCTATGTATATATATATATATCTCCTATATATATATATATCTCCTATATATATATAGGAGATATATCTAAATAACTACATATATATAGAATATATGTAGATATATATCCTATATTCTGCAAGCCCATTTCTACTAGCTCTCAATATTTCTCAACAAAGGCATCTAAGAAAATAAATACAAAGCTAAATCTATGACCTGGCTATTTTTTCCTTTGTTTTGAACAGCTGCATATATATTTATATCAGAAAGATTACATGGTGTGGGGCAGTGGGAATACATTTGGGATAAAAGAAGAAAAAAGAGGGGCAGGGGGGGAAAAAAAAAAAAAAAGGAAAAACAAAGAGGACATTCGTGTTTTATAGAAATTTGTGTTTATGTAAGTGTACTTCCTGTTTGTGCTCAGTAAAGCCTGAAAATGTTGATCATCTTCAGAAAGCCATGTGACAGATAAATTAATTACATAAATGACTGCTCAGCTTTCAGTTTTTGAACCAGCTTTGAGAACTTGGCATATGTGTATTAGAATAGAGGGGCCCAAAACGAACTGTTGGTACTTACTTCATCAGCGCTCAAAACACTCTTATTTGCTTTATTAAAAAGAAATAAAATCTTTATATTTCTGCAACAAGAAGAGGCCAAAATATGGAGATGGTAATGTTTAAACATAAATTTTACAGCAAAGGCTAAATCCTGTGACCAACTCCAGATGCTTTTTGACACTCCAGTGGGACCACTGAGGCAGTTTCTAGACCTTTGAGATTATCGCTCCATAAGAGACATTTTTCAGCAGCATACAGTCTTCAAAGTATTTCATCTCCCAGTTTCTCTACACAGAATATGCTGCTGAAGAAAAAAGGGGTGTATCAGAAAGAGACTTTTCTTCCTCCAGACTATCAGAGTATCCAGCCTGACCAGGAAAGAAATCACTTTCTACTTATGTCCTCTCATAGTCTTGCAAGTTCTGTCACTGCAGCCATTCAAAAATGACCTGACTTTGAGGAGAGGTTAATTTTGACTATCTTCCAGGTGTAGTGAAGCTACAGTGGGTCAGATAGTACAGAAGGACACGGATACAATAATATCATCAGCTATAAACAACAGGCCACAATAAGGACTCACATGTGGAGTGAAGGGGGGAATCTGAAAACTGGAAGTACCAGACACCACCTGGGCTGCCTTAACTCTCTTTGCTTTTCACCTCTAGTTCATCTGTAGCATTACACAGGAGAAAAAGAGAAAAAAACATAGAATGTAGAGCAAAGAACAGACATGAGAACCAGCATAAGCCAAGAAATTTCCCTTCTACAACAAATGAAGTTTAATTTTAAGTGGGGGAAAAAAATAAATAAAGTGCATACATGTTGGTATTTTACTTCTTTACCAGAGTATGTGGTGGTAGATAATTGCATTTGCCAATCAGAAACTTTCCCACCCCCACCTTCCTCTCAGTTTTCAGAATCAGCGTCAAGAGATGTGCATCTTATAAAAGAAAAATCTCAATCAGCATTTGAAGGGCCCACTAGGAATCTCTTGATGAGTTCCAGATGTCTGGCCACTGATGCACTAATACTTGCACCATGGAAAATCTTTCCAGGTGTTTGCAGTTTCATGCATTGTTGCACAATCATAAAGATCATAAAGCTATTTCCATGAAGGAAGACCACACTTAACCAAAGGCATGCAAGCAACAAGAATACACAGAGTAGCTGCAACCATGGCAGAAGTAAAAGGTCCAAGGTTAACACCACTGCTATGTGTTTGTGCAGAGTGTGCTGGGAAAGATCCTTGCTGTCCTGGACACGTTGGAATCTATGAACAGCCCTGCAGAGTCAGGCAGGATTGGTCTCCCAGCAGAAGTCTGGGACAGACCAACTTTCCCAAAGACAGTCTGAGATGATGGTCACTGGCCTGAGCTTCGATTTCTTGTTCAGAGACAACATCAGCTGTAGGGACTAATGTTAGTTTGAAAAACGGCGTACTCCGTGGTTCAGAACTGCTAACCTGACTCATGGTTTACAGCATGTATAAGGGCTAGCTGATAGTTTAGGGACATTGTCAAAAAAAAAAAAAGGCAGAGAGGTACATGTCAATGTAGACAAGTCAAATGACAGATTCAAAATTAAGGGATATTTACTTGGTTATGAAAATCATGTGAAATTTCAACAATTATTTAAGTAAGGATAGTGTCAGAATTCAGACCAGCATTCCCAGTATTTTGACTTACTCTGCCAGTGTCTGAACATCACCCCCAAAATGCAATAGGCACTACTTACAGCATTCAGCTCCTCCAGGTTAAAACCATAAGCCACATATATTATTTTATTACTTTAGGTTCCAGAACTTTTTTTTTTTTTTTTTAAATCTATATATTTCATTAGTGGCCAATTGGCAGAACTGAAATTAATGAATGTAAGTAAACATTCTATTTTTTATATGGGTAATTTTTATATTTAGGTCAGAAGCACACACACTTTGGGAAAAAAAAAAAAAAAAAAAAAAAAAACAGGGAAAAGACTTCAAGTTAGACATCTGTACTGATTTCTTATCTAAAAGGACAATATTTACAGCCATCTGAAATGTTTTAGCTGCTTTTTTAGTTTGTATGCTCCGAGTGTATTTGTTTCTGCATTGCTAAGCTATGAATCTTTTCAAAATCAGAAACAGCTTTTTGTATTTATAGTAGGAATGGCTAAATACAGCAACAACAAACCTAGAGGCAAACCAAAAATCTTTAAAGCTGCATATGGGATAACATAAATATAAATTTATTTATTTTGTTTATATTTATGGAATAACATAAATATAAAAGATGTATCATTCAGGGTAGGCCAGTAACTGATGATTCCATGTTGCAATATACATTTATCATTTATAAAGCCTTACTGCACCTCAAATATTTACAAATGTATCAAATGCCAAATCTGAGTTCCCCAGCACTAGCACATACCCCTATTCAGTAGGCCTTAAGGATGTAGGCAACCAACAATCTCTTTACCTTGTTTTAAAAGTCATACTGTGTTAGAATCATTAACAGAATTTTAAGCTTAATTTTTAATTTTAGGTTATCTTGAAAATGACCTCTCAGAACCTCTAAGTCAGATTTTGCTTGTGGGCTTGTTTTTGTTCTATACACTTTTGAGTGCTACACACATTTGAAAAGAGAACAAATATAGTGTACTATTTTGCAATCACAGAATAAACCAGATGATTAGATCTGGTCAGGACACAGAGAGCTACAGATTATTCTGAGGACAATCAGGAACATGAATGAGATGGAATTGTGTCAAAAGCATGTGCTTGCTTGTATCCCCAATTAAAACAATCTGAAATGTTTCAAAGACAGATAGTAATCCATTTCAAGCATTACGTCCTGAAAACATGATCATACTCTGAACAACTTTTTTAACTACATAAGCTGCCACTAAAGATAGTTTAGAATGAAAGTATTCTTGAATAATGCATTATTTCAAAACACAATAACAACAAAAACAGATTTCTTTATTTCTCAGTATAGACTTAAAAGGCCAGTAATTTTCTTCATAATTTAAAGAATTATTGGACTGATCTAACCACTGTTGATGCTACATATTTCCAAAGGCATTCAATGAAAAGACAGCAACCTTCTGTTCCTTGTTATTGTTATTAATATTAGATAAAACTCTGCGTTACTGTGTTTTTACTGGTAGGAGAGAGGGGACAATATATGCCAAAAAAGTGATCAACATCTAAGAATATCAGAAAGATCACAATTCCAATGTCTGAATTATTCGGCCTGTTAAGGTCCAGAAATTTCATTCAACATCTTATCTAATCATCTAAAATCAAACTTGTAGTGCCAACCAGGTTTGATGTTGTTCAGACATATCACTTCTCCACTGCACTCCTACAAATACCATACCTATAATTTTTTAGGTTCAGATTTTCAGAAGGGAAACAGTAATTCCAAGTGCTTCAGCTTTTATTTGCCCAGAGGTACCTCAGAAAATAAACTCAAATTTTACAACGTGCTGAGCATCTATCCAATAAAAACTGAATTGCTACCTAATGGTGGGGATTCAAAACTTCAGACGTTTGTAAGTTATATCACTTTTGAATTCTAAGACAGATTTTCCCCACCAAGTACATAGACAACTATTTAGGAGAAAAGAAAAGTCTCAGAGAAACACAGAGAAAAAAAAAAAATAAATAAAAGTGCCTTTGAATGGCAACTTTGAAGAGGTATCTGCTTTTACTTGATATTTGGCTATAGTTCCACAGGATATACTTTTTACATTTTTTAGAATTATTTTAACTATGATCTCTTCCTTTTTCTGTTTTACTGTGCAAGTCCATAAGCAATTGTACTGTATCTGTTTAATAATAATTAGTTTTGACTGAAATTAATATGGTGTTTTTTAAAACTCTCCCTCCAAATACAGCGCTAGATCTGCTAACTCACAATTTTATCAGAGGCCCCCTTATAAAAGATGCTTTTGCAGTTTGAAGACCTGTGACTACAATGTTAATATAAGCTAAATGTATAACATGGTTTCTCAGTCTCATCAAGTCCCACAAGATACTTGACCAACTGCAATTATTCATCTTCTCATGCTCTAAATGTATTTAAAGCAAATACGTTGTATTTCCATTTCCCTCCACTGTATGGCTATATGAACAATCCCAATACTGTGGGACAGAACATCGTATCATCATCACATATATCATCATCATCACATATCATCATCATGACAGAACATCACATATATGTGGGCAGTTTACATTGCTCAGCGTTTGAAAAATTATTACTTATTCTGACCAATACAGGGCATACAAGCCTATTAGCTTGAGATGGGTTGATCCATCTACGTAACAAACCCACACAAAGTAGCAAGACTTATGCATTGCAAGTTCTAAGAAAATTTCAGATACCTGTTTCTATGGGTAACCATGATACACCTGATGAAATATAATATACCACCATTGACAACAAGATTCAAACAGCCAGTATTTTTAAAAAGTAGTATTTTCAGAAGTAAAAAAAATAAATAAATAAAAAAATAAATCAAAATAATCAGTAAACAAATATTTTCTTCAAAATACTGGCTCATAGTAGAAAATAAAATTAGACTGTCTCCAGGGACTGATTTGTCCTTTGGTAGTTTTTAAAGTAATCACTAACAAGTTAATGAACTTTAAACCAATAAGACGTTCATGAATTATTATAGATATTTATTTTCCTTTACTCACATTCTACATAAGAAAAGGTAGATTGCATTCAATGATTTCTAAAACTACCTGTTTTTTATTTAGTTTTCCTTGGAGTACATAAAGCAAATTCTCCAACTTACTAACTCAAAACTATAACCATGTAATAACCGAGGGACGTTTTACATCAAATTAACTAAAAAGTAAGGGCAGACTTACTTCTCCTGAAAGGTATGGCCACCTTTTCAGCTAAAATTTGCATTAGTGAACAATGGTATCTGATAGTTCTTCCTTTTTAAATCTAGGGCCAATTAAACTCCATTCAGATATCCATAATGAACATCAATTAAATCAGTATTTGCCTTGTAGCAGTTGTCACAAATTATACTTAACAAGAGACAGCTGTTAAAAAGATACCTAAAAGAAGCAAATGATTCCAAAGGATGTTTCCTAATATATGCTAAGCAATGTTTTCTGACAATCTTGTATGACTTTTTTTTTTTGGCTTGCCATTGCTTCATTTGTGTTACAATAACTCTCCATAACTATTTGACACTTCGCTTTGCCTTTCAAGTAGACATTCACATTTATTCAAGGGTGATTTTTCTTCTTCTCCAAATGTACTGCAGTACTGTCAGATAGCAGATTTAGGTATATATTCATGTAATGCATGGCATCCTTGATGTGAATTTATTGGATGTTTGCGTCACATATCAACACAGGGGTTGTCCTCCCTCATACCTGCTGTTCCCTTCCTGCTTACCTTGGGGAAAGTCCTAAGGTAGACATGATAGGAAGGACCTCCCTCCTCTCCCATGCCATCACATCATAAAACAGATTGCAACAAGCCACTCACTTCCACTGCCAGTATTTCTTATAGAGAAGGGCCAAATACTTCTGGTCTCATGATTTCAAGTACCACAAATGAGCTGAGTTACAACACAAGATTGAGACCAAGACCACTAACATATGATAAAAAGTTGTTGTTGTAGTATGTACCTTGGACTTAATTCTGTCCTCAGCATCCAAGACTGCAGAGAAAGGCTGCATGATGAAGACAAAATTAACAATATTATCATATTTCATTCTGAAAGCAAAAAACAGCTTGTTTAAAAAAATAATACCAACAACACACCACCACCACAACAACAAAAAAAAAAGAAACCTGAAACCCTGAAATATTCGTGAAGTATCAGCTCACAGCACACAGGTCAAGGCTTTGTCTACATTTACATTACAAACTCTATTTTAAGTCTATTTTCAAAATGAAGAAAATTTTTCTAGCACGGCTGGTAAAGAATTCCATTAGTATTTTTTGATGTGAAGCTGTTTTAACAAATGAAATGAGGATGAACACAATAAGCTACCAAATAAACAGACCTGCAAAATATTGATATTATCCTTATTTAAAGAAAAAAAAGGCAAAAAAATAGCTGTTTAAGCAACAGGTATACATTTTTCATTATAAATACTATAAAGATAAATTTGTTTGCAATTAGACATGCAACCATATTTTTTTAAAAGTGTTCCTTATATTAATACTCATATTAACTTCATTCACAGTGCTGTTATTTGAATATAACAGATATAACTTAGATGTTTGAAACTACCTGAAAAGTAAAATTCTGCAAGTGCTGCAATGTATTACCTCTGTGTATGTTGTCTAGTCTTTAGCAGCAATGCAGGCTACTGTTTCATCTTCTAATTAATGCATAGTACTGTTTGGGAAAATAAAATATTGTAAATACCATGGTATGAGGCTGAGTCCAGTAATGTTTTTGAAATGAATGGGAGTTAATTTTCTGGAGAGCCAATATTAACAGTTCACCTGCCAATAGTTATGGAACTGTACTGTGGCAGAGCCTAGGCGTATCAGCCAGATGGATATCTCAGCCTGCCAGGTGCTCTGTAGTAAACGTTCTATCAAACATATTTACATAAAACGATATGCATATTTAATAGGTATATACGAATATTTATTAATTATTTTAAATAAATACTTAAAATATGGGAGGCCCCTATTGTCTAACAGTTCTTCATAGAAACTCATCTCTGTTTAAAGGGCTGCCCACTCAGGCAAATACTGCAAAAAGTGTCTTGTCAGAAGTGTTCATGGCTACTCATTGGAAAATGTTTTTTACATCTGGTAAAGAGAGAAATATTACCTTTCCCTACAAAAGACTAAATCTGACTTTTGCTGAAAATGAAACAAAATTATGAATTCAACAAGATTTTTATTTTCTTGTGGATGTCCTGTACTTCATCCATGTGCTTTCTTCACGTTTACATTATCATACCAGTATATTGTGAATAGATAGGGACACTACACAACAGAGCACTGGATGGAGGAATCCCTGGATGTGAAGAATGATTCTACTAACGAGGAACATCTTAGAAGTATATAGTACAGACAGGATGTTGTATATTTTTCATAGTTGTGATTACAACAATCCTTTAAAAAAAGAAACAAACAAGAACAACAAAAACCATGTTCAGACATTTCTTTACAAATGTTAGGTCTTTACATGAAAATACACGGAATGTGCTTTTAAAACAAACAAACAAACACAAAGAACTGCTATTCATTAAATCTTGTTCCTCCATTGTTTGTATGAAGCAACCTCCTGTTCTCATACAAAGGATGGTTGCATAAATTTAAATGGAAGGTGTCCAAAGACAGGCAAGAAGCAGGTAGCCTTCCTTTAAAAAAAACATATGAAGGCTTTGATAATGTAATATGGAATAATTAGGTTATGCTTTTGTAAAGATACTATGCAACAAATTCAGTGTACAACTGAAGTATCAATAAGCAGCTTACAAGTCATTATACAGAATCACACAGAATGGCTGAGGTTGGAAGGGACTTCTGGAGATCATCTAGTCCAACTTCCCTGCCAAGCAGGATCACCTAGAGCAGGTTGCTCAGGATCACACCCAGGTGGGTTCTGAATATCTCCAGAGAAAGAGATATTCACAACATCTCCGGGCAACCTGTCCCAGTGCTCTGTCACCCCCATAGTAAACAAATGCCCTCTCATATTCAGCTGGAACTTCCTGTGTTTCAGTTTGTGCCCATTGCCTCTCGTCCCATTGCTGGGCACCACTGAAAAGAGTCTGGCTCCATTCTCCTGACACCCTCCCTTCAGATATTTATACACATTAATAAGATCCCCTCTCAGTCTTCTCTTCTCAAAAATAATTAAAAAAAAAAAAATAGATGTAATTAACAGTTTATTTCATTCTAACTGCTGTTACCTTAACATCCTTCTACCTACCCTCATGTCCTAAAAATTATATACTTGGAAAGGAAAAAAAAAAAAAAAAAAAAAAAAAAAAAGGTATTTTGCATTGAAAAGTACAGCTCTAGTTCAATCTTACCCAGAATATTATAAGTATGTGAATTTGGCAGTAAGTTGACTTTTTTGTTTTCAGACAAGTTAAATTATCCCCTACTGTAGCATAATTAAACTCGGTAACTCAATAAATTTAAATGTAGAATGAACTCAGCCCAGTAATTTTAACTTGCACATTCTCAAGTCACCAACACCTCTCAATCTTAAATAAGCACTGACAGCCCCAACTCAATATTAACACCCTAATAATCACTTACTTGGTCTCCCTATTTAGGGTTCAACCAGCCTACATTTGGAGTTGTAGCACAGAAGTTTTTCCAAGATCAGATTTCAATCCCTACCCCTCCTTCCTGTACATAACATGAACACAGACACACACACACTCTTGATTATGCCTTCTTTAAAAGAGTTCAAATCTATATTTCAAAGAAGTGCCACACAACCTCATATTAGGCTAATATCTGAGGGCTGATTTTGGATCCCTTTGACCTCTACAGACTCCATCAACACCATCAGATAACTTAACTCCCTCATTCATTCTCAAGCCCCTGCCTGTTCGTACTATATATTATGCTACTTTTCTCTAAACCTCCCTTCTAGACGAAGTATCAAGAAGACAACCTGCAAGTAAGCTTCAGTGCAGGTTCCTGATATCTGGGACTTGGTGAGATAGTTTTTACTACTCAAAACCTGGTCTGAAGCTAGACTATGCCTCCTTTGGGCCCCATGCTTAGGTCAGTCTTGCAGAAGGTCCCAATAGTCATGTCCCTTCAAACACCTCATGAGCCGTTCATGGCACATAATACAAATCCTCATTGGTATGCTATAAAAACACTATTTTTTCAAAATGCAAAATATTCTGTTATGCAGACAGAACTAAAAAATAGTAATTTAATCTTTGAGAAGTACAGGCCTTGAAGAAAACCCAGCCTGAGTACCAGGCAGTAAATACAAATGAAGATTGACTATTCAGAGTTTGATCTTCAATACTTATGCACAGTATATAATTCATAAATAAAATAAAATAAAATAAAAAAATCTGCTGCTGGCTTTGCATATTTCTCCCACAGCTTTCATATTACTTGTTACCATAACACGTATGCAATTTCACACGTAACTCCTATAACTCAGCTTTTATAACTCATTGGTGAAATTCCCATTCTGTGACACTTTAGGGCCCAAACTCTCAAAACAGAGAAATTATTTTGAGTGGAAAATGTAATTTCCACTTGACTGCTTTTGCCCTCGATGTGCATGCATTTGGAAGCCAAGCCTAACCCCAGCTGAGAGCACTAGCAAAACTCCAAACTATCTCAGTGGGCTTAGCACCAGGCTCTAAATTTAAGTGACAGAACAGAAAGTCTAACTGAAATACCGTGCTTTAAAATAATTGCTTTGCATGCTATCCTGAAATTTTAATTTTTATTACTATGAGAATTTAGATTTGTTATCTGAAGCCTTTTAGCAGGTAGTTTTGTACATGTTCAGTTAGCTCATGTTCAAGGCCCTTCTAGTGACAGAGCTCTCCTTTGTATTCTCCTGAGCAAGCAGAGTTAAAAGTGAATAATTAGCTGCAAAAGGAGAGAAAAAAAAAAAAAAAAAAAAAAAAAAAACAAAAAAAAACTTTGAAATAAGATGGTAAAATACATGCAAGCTATGAGGAAAATGATCATGTAGAGGGAGGAAGGAAAATAAATACCTTCACAATATGAAAATATTCAGCTTTAGGAGAAGTTCTGGTAGGGCTTTACCCTATGGTTATATCTATATCAGTGAATTAAGCTGTGCCAGAGCCCATTTTCTTGCCCTGAGGCCAACTGGCTTTGTCAGGCCACACACATAAAACAAAACCTTTCAGATTCCAAACCAAGATTGCACCATGCAATCTTGCCCATTACAATACCCAACCTTTGCCCAGGATAGTTTTAGAGGATCACTTCACCCAGGCTAAAAGCAGTCCTCCGTTTACCAAACAGCAGCAACCAAAGACATCTATTCCCAGTGTCGCTGCCATGGCATTGTTTATTAACATAGATGTAACTTAAAAAGCTAACCTAAAGAATTCTTACAGCAAAACACTGTTCCTAACTACTGAGCAACACACAAAGAACACTCCCTGTTAATACTCATGATTTGCTGATCAAAGTTAAGGGTAAACAGTAGTTTTAGATCTCTGAAACTAATGTAATACACTTAGATACTGTTGGAATCTAAAGCAGTTGTTCTGTCTGAGCAACCTAGACATGAACAGAATATTGATCACTATCACAGTTGCTGATCTTTCTCAGCAAACATCAGAACATGCAGGAAATGTTCAAATACATTGAAGAAATTATTGTATGTAGCCCATAGCAAAGAACAATTTACAGTGATGTAAGGCTGCAGAAATTCAGAGAACACACTGAAACACTAGCTACTAATTTTCTCTTCTTATTTTCCTAGCTCCAAGCAATAGAGACTTCTTCTTAACAGTAGTTTACTGTGTCTACTGTCCTGGTAGAACAGAGACTGAGGAAAGCAAAGTAAGTTTCACCCTTCCCCTCTCTTTCTATCTCTCCATCCCTCAGCACTTCTTGCACAATCCTCCTACTTGAAACAGAAGCTGTATATTTCTAAAGCAGGAGACAGAAAGAACAGAGGTGAAATGACACTATACTACATGCTTATCTTACACCAAATTATTTGTTCAGTTCTGTAATTTAACATACAGGACTAATTTGACTCTGTCCTCACACCATCAAATGAACACTTCATAAAATACGGTTTTTTAGTTTTTATGTTTTCCTGCCTGAAAAAGAGTTAAAGCTTAACAAATAATTCTGGAATGCCAATGATGGTAGATACAAAAACACATTCTTAAGTCACTGACTGATATATCAGGAATAGAATCTGTTCAAATCCTGAAAAACAAATATCATTTTTGAGAATTTTTTGCAAGTCATGCAAGCTTGTGGGCCAGGCCTAAACACAAAATGTTTTTATGAATATTATCAGAGTCAAACAGACTTTTAAACTTCAGTCCCATGACACTAATCCATTTTAAGCTCAAGTTCATACCAATGTAGTTCATGTTGGCACATCATATCAAGAAATATTGATTCATTCTGACATGAAAGAATTAATAATGTATTAAAACAAGACAAAACTGGAATTATAAATCTCCTATTAGTCAAGAGGGTGGGAATAAGACAAGTTTCTTAATATTTATATACATATATATGTGCTTATAATATATATACAAAATGCATGGATAAATGCCTATATATAATCTTTTAAAATATAAAGATGCAGATTTGATTTTGTGCTTTTTGGACTGTAAGGGACATATAGGTCAAAAAGAAAGCAGTTACCTGACTGCTAGACAAAGTTTAGTACTGGCATTTTGCTTGATACAGACTTTCAATTTTTTCCCGTATGTCAGCTTTGTCCTACTTTATTGATGGACATGCATATACACTTTTATTTTACCTCAGTGGTATCAACATGATTGTATTCTTTGAGCTTCTATTTTTTTTTTTTTCATCTGTGGAACAAGAGATAATTAAAATGCCCCTTTCTTAAGCCCTCTGAATTTATGAAAGTTATATTGAGGCATAGGTACTGTAATTTTTTTTTTTTTTTTTTTTTTTTTTTTTTTTTTTTACCAATTCATCACAGGTTACAACAAGAACTCCCAATTCTGTAGAATTTTATTGGTGTGTCTAGACTTACAAAAACAAGTAGACAATTTCAGATTTTTTAAAACACATTACTCTGCTTTATTTGCATCCATGTAGATAAAATAATATTTTCTACTGAAAGCCAGTAGAAGAACTCATGGTGGCAAATGAACAAAGGCCATAGTCTGCCCCATGTAATGCAGTCCCCTTGAAGCAAGACCATCAAGATTTGTCTCCTATGGATCTATGCTGTTCCTAAGGTTTTCAGTCCTATCTTCACTATCATTTGTTTGAAACCTTCCGCAGGCACTTTCAGTGACGAAGGATTAACCTTGTGCATGCTGTTCCTCAACATTTCATACCCAGGCAGACTGTTCATAGTGATGATTGGTAAGGAAGGCCTTTGTCAATAATAAGGCACACGTGCTTTTCATTGTTAGTCCACCAGCCAAAACTAATTCAGAGACTGTTCTTTTAGACAGTAGATGTGAGATGAAATTTAGTGTATTTGGGAAGTTATGATTCTGAAGAAGAAGCAGATCAACAGTGAAAATTATCAGAATGAGAGCTCATTCCATGAATACTAATAAGCCATAGCATAACACTGTCCTAGAAACAATAAAAGCCTTTCAATTTTCAGAAAGAGCCATCTGCAAGACTGGTAGGCCCATAGCTCTAAACTGTACAATATTGAAGGAATCAGTGCACTAAGTGGAGTGCAAAAGTTGAGATAATTCTGTTGATTTAAAAACAGAAAGCCAAAAGAACTCATAATATACTATTATATCTCTAGCTTTAAACTTGAACTCAGCGTAAATTATTTCAGGAATGTTTTGCATAGTCCCTTTTTATATCTCCAGTGCAAAATCTATTTTGATTGCATGGCCCTGGAACAAGCCTGTTATTTTTCACATTTTATCATTTTTGGAACCAGTATGCTACAACACAGCTTTCTTATCTTTCAACCCCTACCCCTCTCCCTTAAAGCAAAAATAAAGCACACTGCACCACTTGTAAAAGTAGAGACAGACTAGAGTGGAAATCTCCATTCACTGAGGGAATGGTTCGCATCTCCAAAGGAAAACAAAAACAAAGGCTGAAAACTGTGGTTAAGCTACTGCATACACTGTATACATTATAGCAGTACTTCATAGCTCAGCCATCTTCTTAAATGCAGCAAATAGCTAAAAGGCAAAGCTGTGAATCTTTGTAAAAGAAATCAAAATAAAGTGGGATACAAAAATGAGACTTCATCATCAAAATTGAAAGCATTTTTTTCCAAAGGAGAGATACAAAATGGTGAAGGGCCTAGAGGGGAAGGAGTATGAGGAGCAGCAAAGGTTTGCTCAGCCCTGAGCAGAGCAGGCTGAGGGGAGGCCTCATGGTGGCCTGCAGCTCCCTCACGAAGGGAGCAGAGGGGCAGGCACTGAGCTCTGCTCTCTGGGGACAGTGACAGGACCCGAAGGAGTCCCATGGAGCTGGGACAGGGGAGGGTCAGGCTGGGTGTTAGGGAAAGGTTCTGCACCCAGAGCGTGGTCAGGCACTGTGGCAGGTTTCCTAGGGCAGTGGTCACAACCCTAAGCCTACCAGAGTTCAAGAACTGTTTGGACAACACTCTCAGACACAGGGTTTGATTTTTGCACAGTCCTGTGTAGAGCCAGGAGTTGGTCTGCATGATTCTTGTGCACTCCTTCCAATTTAGGATATCCTATGATTCTAAGTGTTTCAAATCAACAGTGACACAAAAGGGCTAGAGAATAAA
Organism: Anas acuta; assembly: GCF_963932015.1. Taxonomy (NCBI): domain Eukaryota; kingdom Metazoa; phylum Chordata; class Aves; order Anseriformes; family Anatidae; genus Anas; species Anas acuta. Next base: position 39,690,286 of record NC_088981.1, read on the forward strand.
AAATGCAATACCATACTTAGAGAAGAACAGTAGTGATTAGAATTTTAGAGAAGAGCAGTAGTGATTAGAATTGCTTAACCTTGATAATATGCCAGCTCTAGAACAAAGCCAAAATGAGAGCAAAACATGGATGCAAGAAGAAAAGTAATGAAGGTACCGTTGGTGGAGTTCCCTGATTTTCAAATTTTCTAAAGGTCTCCATCCCAAAGACTGGGAAAATGCCATCAAAATATGTCACCAATGCAAAATTAGAAGATATTAATAACATACAGAAGGGTAGAGGCTACATAGACAAATAACCAGTTGTCACAGAGGAGTAGATTGACCTCAGGAGCTCAGAATTCAAGGTGATGGAGTTACAGATGAACATCAAGATTTAAAAACATCTACTGCTACCTCATTATCTGGCAGTATTAAAAGTCATTAATGACAAGGAATCTATGAATATCAACATTACAGCCAAAGGAAACTCAAGGATCTTACTGTTTCAGAATAGAGACAGAAAATGTCATCAGTTTATAATACATACATGAAGCTCATGTATTGTGAAAACATACACCATAATTGTCAGTTATATTCAAGAGATTGTTTCAGAATGGGATCATTTTAGAGAAAGAGTTGATGATCATCCAGGAAGCAACTGAATTTCATAGTAGAGGCTTAGAGAGCTTGGCATGCTAAAGCTAGTGAAATAAAAATATGGAAAGGACAGCATTGCCACCTGAAAATTCATTGCGGGGAGAGGGACAATACAGAAAGGGAAAACATAAGTGACAATAATGGTACAAGAAGAAACAAGTAAAGACTGGCCATGTGTATGCACAGGCTAGAAATAAATTTCTAATGAGAAGAATTTGTCTTAAGACACTTTTCCAAAAACTGTCGGGAATAAGGTACCTGCTTTCAGGATGGAGTTATATTAGTTTGTACATTATAAATTACGTTTCTGAGAGTATACTAGACTTAACAACACTTCCAACTCTGTTCTTCACTGTGCTCACTAAAAGCAAGCATCAGGCAGGAATTCTTTATCAGTGCATGCTGCTTCTCAGAAATTAGGAAAAGTGCTGTTTATGGAGATGCCTGCAATGATAGTGATCCTCCAACTGCGAGAGGACCAAACTACATGGCAACAGCATGATTTATTCCACATGCTCCCAGATCAACTAAAAGCACTCTGCCCATGTTGCTCAACCCACTAGGGTACGTTCACAGCAATGACAGTTGTCTGCATATCAGTAATGAACAGCTTGTAAATTCAGCCTTAAGTGCTGATCTTCTCTACATCTGTTATTCCTTATCACTGTGTTGATATATCTCTGCCTTATTTACCCTCCCCCTATATGATCATGCATTTTCTTTGAGGGGCAGACCCCAAACAGCATATCATTCTCCAGACACATAAGAAGTAAGTCACTTACTTTGCAATGAAACTAGCTGAAAGACCTTAAAGAGACAAACAAAAAATAATGCTGCATCTCTTGCCATTTTTATTTGTGGCTTTGCAAGTCAAACATCAACATCATAAACAGTTTAAGGAGTTTAAGAAGAACAAACGTCCTACAAGACTTGCTGTATCTCCCCAAAATGTTTGAACTGAACTATACCGTAATTAATTATAAATCTGAAACAAATTCATATTAGTTGAGGAAGGTAACTCAGCACAAAGTAGTTCTTTCTAGATTGTAGAATCATCTTCATACTGCACCCAAATTTGCAGCCAGTGTGTAAAACTGAATTATTTAGTGAAAACCCAAAAATGCCTCAAGGATACAACATCACTACAAAACCCTAAGGAGGTTAAGTCTTACTCAGTATTTCAATTCACATAGGCTGTAATAGAGATTACATTTGCTAAAACAAGGCTCAATTTGTGAGCACTCAATTCACATTTGAGTCACTCTCCTGAAACAATTTCCTCTGAGGGACTATGAAGGTGAGTACAGGATAGATAATCAGATTATTATCAATCAACGGGAGTATTCCTTATCACACACAATACAATCATTAGACATGACTTAATAGTTTGAAACAGTAACATACTTTAGTCACTGCAATTTGGGAAAAGGTAGAAGGAAGATGTTTGACCTTGCTAACTTTGGAATGGATGCATGGCATTTCAGCTGATGTAACCCTACTGAGTCTGAAATGGGATAGTCTCAGTTAGGCAAACATGTCTTCTCCCATTAAGATTTTCCATAGTTGAAGGAACTTTGCTTTGTCTTGTCTTTGCAATCCAGCACATATTTACTGCAGTTTGTATTTTCAGAATGTTAGCTTTTGCACTGTCTGTATTGAAGGAACTTTGCTTTGTCTTGTCTTTGCAATCCAGCACATATTTACTGCAGTTTGTATTTTCAGGATGTTAGCTTTTGCACTCTCTGTATTTATTAATTTAGAATTAGTAGTATGTTATCAAAAGATTACATCATAAAAATATTTCACTGACCATCTGCACCATTGCTGGCCACTCACAGAATGTTCACTTTTCCTGAGCAAAGGCCCTAAAATAGCAGCTTAGGTTATTTACACACTCCAGAGAAATACATGCAATTGTGCTTCCCCAAGGAGTAGAACTGAGGTTTTAAACAGACTAAACGCAATAGGAAATGGAAGTTTCTACTGGTTACTGGGCTATATATGCAATGCAGAAATTTCCAAAACAACAATAAAGCAATTTTTAATGGAAAGCAGCAGTGTGTTTACCCAGCTGATGGAAAGAGAATCTTGTTCAAAACTTCCTCCTCCCCTTCCTTGCATACGTACATACTAGTCAAAGATGAGTTGTTTTTTTCCTGTCTTGTTAAATCTCTTTCTACTGATGATGGATGAGCTATCACAGGATACAGATAACCTGATATCCTTCTCCAGATGAGGCAGGTAGCAGCTAAATACAGGGTTTGACTGAATCAAGCTGGATTCACACACGAGTAATAAATTGCTCACTTAAAACCTGGTCTCTGCCTTAGGGCTTTCATAATCTTGCAGCAACTGGTTCAAATTTGCAGAGTAGCTTGGAGGCCATCTTATTATCCAGGAACGTTGTGTGGAGGAAGCTTCTTATATTTGTCTACCATAGTAACATTATGTGAATATTCTACAGAATTTGGCTAAATTTTTCAGAAGTGGCTAGTCAGAAGTGGCATAGGTGAGTAACACTCATCTGTAGTTTCAATGGTTTGTTTCAGTTTGAGCTTTGTACAGACATTAAACATTTGCTGTACTTGATTGCAGTTACAGATGTCCTCTATTTGAGGTTTGTTCCCTTTCTACATACATACAACATATATACCATTATGAAACTATGATTCCTTAAGCACTACAACAAATTTCACAAATCTAACATTTCTCACTGTCTCACTGCACTCTGATCTCTACCATAACTACATACAACTTGGCACAGGAATTTACAGAGAATAGTCACTTCAAAATAACCAATTATTAATTTTTTTTCTGTATGTGGACTACAATTTTTGAGACATTATTAATGTAGATGGAAACAAATGTCATACATACACTAAGTGCTGGTGCAGGGGAGACTATCTCTATATGCTTTTATAATAAGAAACTTACATATAATATTATATACACACAAATACATACATATATATATATATGTAATACATTAGAGATATGGGCATAATACTGATTTTCTTCCTCCACAGCTCATTGACAAGATTAGTATCCAAAATGATGCCCCAAAACTCAGGTTTGCCAAATTAGACCTGTGAAAGATTTATTAGAAGTATTATAACCTTGAGAAGAATTATACAGTGAGAATGTATTTCTCTTTTTTTTTTTTTTTAATTCCTTTCTTTTTTTTTTTTTTTCTTCAACCGTCGGCAAACAGATAACAGAAGTTTAAGGAGTTGTTCAGCATGCTGGGGAGTGGTTCAGAAAATTCCACCTAAGCCAGCTCCTTGGCAGACAGCATTATTTACTAGACTATTAATTTGAGTGGTTACAACTGTCAGTAAAAGCACAGTCAGAAAAAAGGTGTGTCAGTTTTTAATTTCCACTTAGCACAAACAAAAGCTAATATATTCATTTTAAAAATGTAGCACTGCAAGAAAAGGAAAAAAAAAAAAAAGAATGAAAGGACGCTATGTGTAACCTACTTAACGTCTGAAAGGACATGAGAGTTTTTCTCTTGCTCTTCAAAATATATAAAAATTCACAAAAGTGTACATTCCTATGATAACAGATTTTGACTTTCATAATCAAAACAATTATTTTGTTTTTGCAGTTCATCAGTATGGAGTTCAAATGGAGCCAGAATGCATAAAAGCATCTCATTCTTTTTTCATAGCCCTACATTTGCTTAGCCGTATTTTAAGAAATCATAACCAGAGAAATCTATTAGTTTAGGAAACACTTAATGAAAAAGATGGTCAGCCTTGAATTATACTCAGTTACATGAAGTCTAGGATACCTTTATATGAGAGTTTATATGCTCTCTGGCTTTAGATATTAAAATGCTATGTGATACACCACTGAAACAGCAGGTCAAAGCACTTAGGGAAAGACATCTTCACTTGCTTGCAGAATGACACAGAAAGATGGAAGTAGAGAGAAAGCTCCTCTTTCTTCCTCTCCCCTCATGTCCTACTCCTCCTAAATCAAGCATGGAGCCAGCTCAGAGTAGAAACATGCACAGGGCAATCTGCAAAGAAGGGAGATCAGCTGTTTGACATCATACCAGCCCTTCCCAACTGTGCAGTCTCTGCAGGATGATTTGGCCCATCATGTCAAACCTCAAAGTCTGCTGTTAATCTATGGTGCATATAGAGCTCCCTTAAAGGTATCTCTATATATTTTGAAATTATTAATAGATATTTTTGTAAGCTTTTGTTGCTTTCTGTCAGGGAAAAAAAAAAAAAAAAAACAAAAGAAAAAAAAAAAACACTGGACTTTTTACCTTTACTAGCCACTGGAGGAAAAAGATTAAAGCACCTCCCAACTCTTCTCTGCTTACTTTCTTTTTTTTTTTTTTTCCTCCTTAGAACAGGAATTTTCACCAAAGCCTAAGTTAGTTAAATATGCAGTTCCTCTGGAGCTCTTCCATGAAATCAGAAAATCCCAGATAGAAATGTAGACGTGTTCGCCTTATGTACAGAGGACTGGTATAGGTCCTATGCAGGTTAGCCCATTGACAGGGTTCTCTCAGAGCCAGTTCTTCACTGAAAGTTTACTTTTGAAAAACCTACTCTGAAAACTGTAATTTTAAATATATCAATGAGTAAGATTCATTATCCATGAGTCCACAATTCCAAACAGTATTTATACACTTGGTTCCTCATGCACGTAGTGAAAGGAGATAAAAGCATATGCAGTGGAAAGTAAGGGGGAAAAAAAAAGGAGCATTCAATTTTTTATTTTTAATAATGGCAACACCCTCCCTGACATTTCAGGAATTTCTGACAATAGAGAAGTTTTCTGACATGAAAGCAATTTCTTACTATGACTTTTTGTCAAACCACTGTGGGCTGCAGTTACCACAAAATTGCTTTCTACTCATTGCATGTTATTTGATGGCAATCGCTATGATTGTTGGACAACGCATTTACATGTGTCAAGCGTACCTTTCATAAAATCTCACAGTTGGTCCTTATTACTTCAGTTCACTAGTATTTACTTTGCATGCATATACAAGGCATACAGATATGCATAAGCACACTGCAAACTATGTAACTTGCATTTCTTATCACTGCATGACAGTTCTACAGTTCCTGTTCAAAGCAATTCCGTGACTACCTACACAGACACCCCTGCAAATGGCTCAAAAGGTACGCTTGAAATGACAAAGGAGGTAGTTTGTTTCCAGAGCTCAAGCTATTAGATGTTATGAAAGTACACAATTTTCCAGGGTTAAAAATCCACTCTCTTGCCTTTCTTTTACTTGAACAGTAACTTTCCAACCTTTTATTTCAAAAGGTAGAAGTTGCAGAGAAAATAAATATACAGACTATTTTACAATAACTTCATAGCAAAAGGTAGTTTGCAACATGGCTGCAGAACCTGGAATCAATTTGACACTGTACTGTTTGAAAATTACTCGCTACCCCATTCCTGGTCTGAAGGAGGCTTGGGGTGGGCGGACAAGGGGAGAAAGCTAATTGAAAGCAGCTTAACTCTGCCTTTAAGAAGTCAAATGGCAGAAACTATTTGTCCAGCTGACTTGAATCTAAGCAAAACCTAATCTAGAGATGATTTTAGTGAGGACCCAAGCCTGCGCTACACAGAACCATGCAGAGTCTCAAAACCCTGAGAGCTGACCCCATATTCCTACAATGTGGTCAAGGCTCATGAAGTTTTAAGCAAGATACTTATTTCTTTTGTTTACAAAAAAAACAGCCTCATTTATAAAATTCAAAGGCAGAATGTAGAATATGCCTACAAACATAAGTCTAGATTTATAAACAAGAAAACAAAATCAGTTCAATTGTTTTTCCACTATTGTTAATGTTTATTAATGTGCACGTCTTAATATGCAATTATCCTCTTTGAGAAAGCAAGGGTATTTCACGTTGCATAACTGGGAGTCAATTATTTATCAGATGATGCCAAGCACAGATTATCAGTGCAGTAGCTCAGCCACTGATCTCAGTGACAGCGTGATTCATTAAGACATGTACAAAGTAGAGGGCCACTACTACACTGCACATCACCTAATTCCTGCCTTTAAGGTAGACTATGGTAATTTACACTAATGCTTTCTGGAAATTCCAGTGGAAATTCACACAGCTACTCCTTGGCAGAACCACAAATGTTTCTCGTTCTGCAGTTCCACAGAAGTTTAGTATGAACTCAAAGGAATACATGTGATATGAGCAGATAATCCTCCCAAATATAGTGCACTTTATGTTTTTCCTGAAAAAGTATCCATGTTCAGAATTCCTTCATTATATAATAAATGTTCTAATACATGCCACTTCTGATTTGTAAAGTTCAAGCTACAGTGAAGCTATCCCAATAGATGCAATTCTGCACTTGCATTCCAGTCCAATAGTAGAATTACAGCAAACTTGTGAAGACACAGAAGTCTATGTTGATAATAGGGCTTTCAGAAGCATAATTCTTAACTTCTTCTTCTTAACTTCTTAACTTCTTCTCCAACTGAATCAGTAATTAGGCAACTTTTGAAAAACAATTTCCCTTTCATTTTAAGCACGTGATATTAAGTAAATAGAAAATTCTCCCACAAGTCTACCGTTCACACCTGTTTCTATCCATTTCTTTTTTTTTTTTTTTTTGCAATAGCTTGCAATAACTTGAATTTCCAACCTTGCCATTGCAAATTGTATCAAGAGCTTGAGGTTACTCATCTGCAAAAAACATTTTTAAGTGGTTATGTTGGACATATCATAAGCTCGTTTCCTAGTCTATGCTCTTTGTCCATGTTTCTAAGCAGGTTAGTTAGGATTGGGAAGACATGAAAACGGAAGGAGGGGATCCTTGGCTAGACTACTGTACTAGCACTCGTTTTCCTTCAGTCATACCTTGTTTTGGTAGCAAGGAATTTTCTTCATAGTACATAATAACGTGCAAATTTTTTAATTTTTTATTTTTATTTTTATTCAGCAGCTGAGTGAAGAATGGTTTTCTGCTAATACATGCTATCATTGCATTTTTTTTCATCTGGTATACACCTTTATTTCTCACTTTTTTTTTTGGGGGGGGGGAAGAGGAGGTGGAAGGGAGAGGTAGACCTTTTCCCCCCATCGGGATTTGCTGGCAAAATACATGCAAACAGAGCAGTATAGTAGTTACGTATGCAATCAGTAAAAATACATAGAAATTTTCATTTTTCAGTCTCAGAGACAAACTCAAGATACAGTTTCCTCTCCCTTTCAGAGGTGTAAGGAAAAGCTGATTTTCCAAAGGAAGTAAAAGCTTCACCATGGAAAAAAACTTCTTGATCAAAACTGATTTTCTATAAAAAATAGTTTCTAGTGAAATCTTTCAACACATCTGAATCTTTCTTGGATGCTAAGTATAAAAAGGATACTGTGGCATTTTACAAGAAAAATAAATGAGACACAGACTTGTTATCAAAACCTCAGCATTTTTAATTCAGATGTTTTTAATTCAGGCATAACAGCAAGCAAGAAGAGAAAAATGTGGAAGAGGAGGAAAAAGATTTAAATTAGTAATTGCAAATGGGTATTCTAGAAAAAAAGACAAAATGACTATTTAAACTAGATGGGATAAGTAGTTTGTTGAAAACATAAAACAGGAATATCTACAAGTAAGCTAAATATTTGATTCCACATGAATGTATATAGCTTCAAGAAAACACAGGAAGCAGGAGCTAAATTAAAGAATTATACTATTTGGGGCACCTTATTTACATTCAGACTAAAGCATTTTATTCCACACTAGATACCTAAACAATTCCCAAAAGTGATTGAGACTATAATTGTAGCATCTTACAGAATATAACCTTAAGAAGTCAGATGAAATTTTAAAGTCAGAAGCTGTTTTAACACGAATGTTTTAGCTATATATTTTCTGTGAAAACTGTTTTAGAGGAAGACTGTTGCTGAAACACAGGATCAGGAATAAATAATAATCCTCTGAAGAAATCCATGTCTGCTGTGTTATTAGATAAACAATTGTTGTAATTTATTTCATTTTATTCACATACACACACACCAGTTTCTACTTAGGTTGCAAAATAAATTACCTATTGACTCCCTCTTAGTGCCAATACAACGTTTGTAGGTCAGTCTGTATGTTGGATTTAGCTCTTCCCACATCCTGACTAGGGCAAACTGGAGCCATACAGTTAATTCTGGCTAAAAAGCAGGGAACCAGTGGAAAAAAATAATAATAATAATAATAATGCTGTTTCTAGAAAAGAAGAATATACAGTTTGTATACACGTAAAGTTATTGTCCCCCTGCTCTGACACTTAGCAGAAAGCAGACTATCTTCTGTTAAAAAAAAATGATATAAGGACAGCACAGACAGAATAAAATTTATGTATATAGTTATTGCCATATGCAACACAATATAGGAAGCTCACCGCACTGGGTTGGATTTGGCTATCCAAATGTCCTTGGCTGCTTAGTACTCTTTTCAGAGCCAAACCAGGGGCATTCTTGGCTTTGGTTAAATTTATATTAGTCCAGCACATCCCAGTCTTCAGCTCCCTCGACACTGAGTTTTCTTTGTAAACCAAGAGGAAAACAGGATATCTGCAAATAAAAAAATCACAGCATCTTATTGAGAGCTTGCAGTACATGTGTCATTTCATTATGGACATAATCCAACATGCTTACCTATTTTCCAATTTTAGGGAAGAATAGAAACCAAATAAGTTTTTAGTCAAAATAAGAGATTACTGGCTGTATATGAAAAATTATTTTAATCTCTGTGAACCTGGTTTATGATATTTGTATTGGAATCACTTTGAAAAGTTTTCAGGAGGTGTTTCTTAAAATGAATTGTTATCATACACTGCAGTCACAGAGAACACATGATAACAATGAGGGAATTTTCAGCAGCTATTGAAGTGAAGCTGTTCCATCTCTCTGAAGACAAAGATTTTAGATAAATTATACACATCTTATGTACAGATTTCCTAGGTGCAAGTACTGTCACGTTTCCTGTCATCAAAGAGGAATATTGATCTATGACAGTACTGTGATTTAAGTATGATCTGCATAGATAATTTCTTAAAACTCATTTCTATCGACAGATCAAGATATGAACACACAACATAGAATGACTAAATCTGAATAGTAAGTAAATAAATAAATAAAAGAAGTGAGAACTTCTCAAAGGTGACAACTCTTTTTATATGAGATGATCTGTTCTCTGGAGTTGCCTATGCTTAAACCAACTAAAGGGAGAGCCCTGTTAACCAAATTCAGGTACACCCTATCACTTTCTAGAAAGCTAAAGGAAGTCCACACAAATCCTTTCAAAAGCCTCACTCATTCCAAACTGGAGCATAACCAGTGTTGCAGAGACTCCTAGAACACAAAAGCTGCTGTTCAGTTCTCTACCACCCCTATCACATGAAATGCATGCACTATTCCTATTAGGAGGTATATGAGGGAGATTACATGTCCCTCTTGGAATTAAACACTGACATCATGAAATATCCATCACTTTAAATGGAGCAAGGAGGAGGACACACGTAAGTCGATAGTGCAGGAGAAAAACTTCATAAGTTCTGTTACAAATACTTATAATATCCAATGTCAAACTACAAAGTTATATCCAGTCCTCCTTATTTTGAAATGCTTCCTAAATACTCATCAGCTTCAGAGGAAGTGCAATTTGCCCTCAACACAAAAACATTTAGCACAGACTTTGCATGTATCCTTCTAGTTGCTACTAAGACTGATATCAGAGAACATAGCTCTCTTCCACATTTTCTGGTCCTGGGCAAACACATGGCCCTGCTCAAGCAGAGGGTTGGACCAGAAAACCTGCAAGGTCCCTGCCAACCTCAACCAGGCTGTGATTCTGGGAATTTGGGAGTACAAAACTCATAATTTTATTGTGTGGAGGAAAGTTTGTTGAATCAGTTGCAACAACATAATGGACTGTGAAAGCATCACAGTTACATCCTGTTGCTTAAACCCTTGCTACTCACTTTTCCAACACTCAGTAGTCTTTGAAGATGACACAAATGGTGCACTTTTGAGAGGTGTATAGCATAAAACACACTTTCCAACTTTGGTATATAGTTAAATTGAATATAGGACAACTGTGTAATTACAGACTGTGCTATTGCGCTGCTTTTCTTAATTACCTATGTTGCTTTCCCAGTTTCTAGAACAGCTGAAAAGAGACTGACACCTGTATCATCACCTGCAGTACTCATGTAAAGAACTTTTAGGCGGTTCTGTTCCCGTACTATAACAAACAGGCAAGGATAGCAATGAACAGCTACAGCTAATCTGAGAAGTAATGACATACAAAATAATCTGCTTAACTACAGACAAAATGGTAACTCTTTCATGCTGTCCCAAGCACTACCTACATCTAGATAGTAAGTACATGTCTTGTTCATTTTCCTTTGTAAAGAGTGCTTACTGAAAGAATACTTAATGATATTCTTCAAATTTCTTGGCTGATTCCATAAAACTATGTTATTAATTAAAACAACAACAAGAAAAAACAGACATGCTGAGAAAGACATCAGCTTTTTTCAAGGTCATTAAGTTTTTCTTGTGTGTTAAATATGTCAATGAGACTGGATTCCCACAACATGTTGCATAAATATTTATACAGACAGCTTCCCAAGCCTAGACTCAGATGTGCAGGCATCACTGGAGAAATAGTTGCATTGCCTTTGAATCTTTTCCGCAAGTTGGGAAATGGGTGCAGAATTGTTAAATGTCTGTCTTAAACAAATGGAAAATATATAATGAAGATGATTCCTTAATATTTACTGTGCTTTCATAAAGTTAAATTAGCTTACTTTGAAGAATATTCCATTAAGTTTTATTTATTGCTTCCTGACCCCCAATTCTCACTTGCTGGGTGTCTCTCATTTTCAAGGTCTCCCTTTCTTTGTGCTCTCCCTGCAGCTTGTAACTGTTCCTTCTTTCTGTTCATGTCACAGGTTCGCTAGTGTTTCCCTCTGCCAGCTTCCTCCTTAGGTCTCATTACCTCTTAAGGTCAGTGCTTCTAGCTCTGCTCTTCCCTTCCTTCCTTTGCAATCTCATTTTTCCCTTCAATTTTCTCATTCACACACACCCCTCTCATTTCTGTTGTTTCCTGTAGCTATAGACATTCCACTTTCCCACGACGTTGTTACCTCCATAGTCTCTGTCCTCCTACTCCCTTTCTCTCCCTTAGGAAAGAGTTTTGAACTTTTGAGGCATGGATTATTTTCAAATACTTGTACAAATACAAATATTTCCAAATCAACACCTCACTCCACAAAAAGTTTGCAAGCACAGGATCATGCTAAAATTCAGGCAAAAGGTTTCACTGAAATTTAAGCTCAATAGTCTGAACAGCTGTTTTTTTTTGTTTTTTTTGTTTTTTTTTTCCTAAAACCATATCCTAATAAGAAAAAATGGGGAAAAAAATAAACTTATTGTAATGTTATTGCATTGTGGTACCACTAGAACAATTGTACTTTGCAATTACAATAGAAAACACATGTCTTTTGATTTTGCCTTTCCAAAACAGAAGCAGTAGAGCTAACACAGGTACAGAAGAGGGCTACATGAATGGACCACAGCACGGCACAACCTGTATGCAGGAAATGGTTACCTAGACGTGGACTCTCCCTTCTAGGCTGAGCAAGTTCTCACAGAGGTGTGCAATAGTATTAGCACTACCAATTTTAACAGGGAATGATTATTCACTGTGTTTCCTGTCACAAGAGTTATTGAACAGCTACCAAAAATAGCAGCGGCTAGGCTTAACCTTTCCAGGGCAAGAATACTATTTACTACAGAGCATCTTAAACATAAGAGGATAATTCAACTATATCATGCTGATCCCGACCCTGCAGTTCAATCAGGGGTTCATTTAACATATGGAACTACAGTGACTTTCCAAAATGCTAACAGCAACTTTAGCCACACAGTTTAGGCTGCATTGAGAAAGCTTGCCCCACTCAAAAAATGTTTTCACGTGTAATCTAAGCTCTCCAGGACATAAAAATACTCTGTTTACTAGAGCATCTTAGATCCAAGAGGGTAAGCCAACTATGTTGGGATGGATCTGACCCTGCAGTTCAAGTAAGGGTCAGACAGTAGTGTTTAACTTGAGTTTATCAGATTTACTTTCAGCCTCCAACCATTGTTTGGGTAAGTATTAAGCATATAAAACTGTAATTCTACCAAGACTGTTGCATTTTACAATCCACCTCATTGCATCCATTTTGTCTCCTTGGAAACCCAGTTAAACAAACAAACAAAAATTATGCTGTATTTTTCACACCTCCAAAGAGCTGTGATAATTTGTCAGATTGTCTCCTTCTGTGTTACTGCTACCTTACAGCAAACAGTAAAGACTGCAGCTTGTGGACTGAAACTGCCCATGTAATGCTAGTGGTCCTGCAAGTTTTCCCTAATGCCTCTTAAAAGAGGCTTTTAAGCTAACGGACTTAAATTGATTATTTTCATAATTTTTATATTTATAGTTAAGGTGTGGCAATTTTTTGCTGTTGTGCTGTGCCACTTGTACATAGCTGGAAGGAATATTAACTAATAAAGCTTCCTGTCTAAACAAATGCAAGACGTAAGCTGTTAAGAAAGGAGGCACAGAGACTACTCATTAGTAACTGGCAGAATCAGAATCAAGGTATACTACTTCCAGAGGATCATATTCAATGTTCAGAATATTGTTTATTGAGCCACAAAATAAAATTCACCACATAAGTTCAAACAAATTATGTATATAACATATTGCTATGCATAAGTCATGTTGAAAATGACAGCCTGTTTAAAACCATTTCCCACTAATTCCATGAAACACAACCGTGCCAGGATCCAAAACCACAAAGTTTGAGACAAAAAAGCTCTTCGCTTTTTCCTTCATCACCTAAAATGTTCTTTCATGCCTACTTTCTAATGCTGTCAAATGCTGCATTCCTGTCTACAAAGACACCAAATGTACTACAGGAATTACAGATCTCTCCCTATATATGTGGAAATCTAATTTCCCATATTCGTTGTTCCAGACAATGCTCTGTTTTTCATTAAGCAAGACATCCAATTCAAAAATACATTTTGGATATGTCCCGGAATTTTCTGAGAAAGTCCCTCAGGTGGTTGAATAGTTAGCCACTTAACGTTGCTAAAGGAGAGAGATTTTGAAAATCTGGCATAAAAAAAATTAAATTGATTAAACCATTTGTGTTCAAGCCCAGTTTCAACTGTTGAACTCCAGCTTCAGAATACACATACAGTATTAGAACTTAAAAACAGTCGCGAACATTTGACTGAAGTCTGTTCATAATCTCTTCACCTCCCAAGAGCCATACCAACATTTCTACACTAGAACTGATGCCTTTAAAGGTAGTTCATCCCCTTATTTCTTTCAAAGTTTATTAAAGTATTTCTAGTACATCACTGATCTTGGCACTGCCCACGAACGTGGTTATGAAGCAGGACTCATACAAACATGTCTCGGACAGTTTGTGTTCACAAGAGCTCATATGCACAGAAAAAAATCCAAACACAGCTTCTCCTCTCCCATGCAAAATGAATATGCTTTGAATTTCAGCAGTTGGGATTTTAAAAATAAGTTATGCTTATTTGTTTGCAAATGGTGTTTGCTGATGAATGGCATCTGTACAATTGATAAATGCTAACAGGACATTATTTCTGCATATGCTTGACAAACTATTAGATAATGATTATTTTAGAAACACTATTTTATCAGTGTCTTCTATTTATGAAGGGGCGGAAGTGAGAAATTATTTTTATTTTTAACTTTTCTTTAGATAGATCAACTTAAATGTATCATTCAAAAATACTTCCTTTCCATTTCTTCCAAGACTTTTAAGTTCTTCATTTCTTCTCATGTTTCTCTACCTTGACAACCAATAATAATATTTTGCATTTTATGCCCTAGATAACAAGCAAAGTCTTCAGGTCTCACTAAGTCTGGACCTAATTAATACAGGATTTCAGCAGTATATACATGTTTACAACAGCAATTTCTGGGCTGTGCCTTCTCTAAATTGAAGAGCTTCTATCTTAAACCCCTCTCTCATCTACAGCAGAATGGAGACTATATAAATCCAGCCTTTAAGATAACTGCTTGGAGCCTAGAAGCATTTGCTGGGCCCACTGTTGTCTTATGGACATATGAATGTTACTTTAATTTGTTCTAAATTTTACTTATGTATGAATGCTCACATAAACTATCAACTGATTTTTAAGTAGTGCTGGTATGTAGCTCCCATTTCCTGAACAGTTGTGATTAAGGCGACTACCTATTAAGATCAGGGTCCTGCTTTAGGCACATATAAAAAAATCACTATTACCAGATCACATAAATTTAGCTGTATATGTCAAAAAAACAAAAAAATAAACATATCAGCTGCCAGCAAAATATTAGAAGCTCCCAGAAGACCTGCTTGAAACATTTTCTAAAACTTCAGAATAGTTTTAAAACACTGTAGTCTTTTTCAGCAGGCACTGCTTTTCAGTTCATGAATACAAAACAGACAGAAAGCAAGCTTAGAGGTGGCATTCCTACCAACTGACCTTCGGATTGTGAAAAATAAAAGAGGATTGGCATGGGGACAAGTAACATTATAAGTAAACTAACCATGTCCCCTTTATTCGTGCAGACTGATGAAGATTTGTAGCTGTGTCAACAGTTTCAGTTCACAATTTTAAGTTTCTTTACTTCACAGATTATTATTTTTTCCTTCTTGTTGTTTTGGCCTACATCCTTAACCTGATAGAGCTACCACACCACCTCACAAGTTACAGAAATTATTTTTATTTACGAGAATGGAGAAGGGAGGTGGAGGGGGGGAAGATGATTTCTTCTTGAGAAACAAATTTAGAGACCTTAGCCTATAGTATACAGGCATAATCACAAACATACATACACAAGACGTTTTCATAAAAGTATTCAAACTGAATGCCTTTCAGATAAAGTATTTGTGAGTTTCTAATTACACTGAAAAAAAATAAAAAATATAGCTGTGGATGATACATACATTGCCTTCCACTGAATGCTGAAGTCTCATTAGGACTGGACAAGGAAACTGCAAGATTTCTTTAACACAGATTCCTTCCTTTGGCAGGATTTTTTTTTCTCTGCATTCATGTTATTTTAAGACACTTTCGTTTGATTATTCAATATTTTCCACCACTGACTAGGTGATGAATAGACTTGCCACCTGGCTTAGTTTCCCTTCCCCTCTCCCAGTCTGAATATTTCTTTAGACATAAAAGCCAAAGGAAATGGAAAAAAACTGCAAGAGATTTTTTTAATCACTTCAACAAACAAAAATAAAAAAATGATTCTGTACAGGCATGAAAGTCAAGACACTCTCTGGGTCCATCTATTACCTCCCCCCTCGCAAAAAATAATTGTTACATTTTAGCCAAAATTAATCTCAGCAGAATTTTAGGGAAAAATATCGATTCATTCTCAAACCATTCAGCTGCTTCTTCAGAAATCTATTCTAACTGAATCTTTTTCACATATTTTAGTGCTTTCACAGCTTCCTTTATGCAATCTTTCCTTTCCTCTTTTTCTACTTCACTTTTTTTTTCTTTTTAAAATCATTGCTAAAACAATGACCTTCTTCTGCTATTCCTATCTTTTAAGATGCGGCAGTGCCTGTCCCCTGGAGCTCCAACTCTGCTTCATTTCATCTTCTTTTCCTTTAATTTCCAACTCTGCTTTCGTATTTTCTCTTCATCACATTCTACCACGTTAAAGATAGACCTAAAATAAGTGATATCCATGGATTTCAGGGTCACCTTCCTCTTTAGCATCTAGCACATTTTATTAAATTTATTAAATAGTTCCAGAATACACATCCTAACAAACACCAGAGAATCTAAACACCATGATGGTCTCCAACAGCTGTTTAAAGCTGACAATTTTCTTTATTTTTTCCTCCTCTCAGTTACGTTTTCTTCTAAGAAACTTATTTTCTATTTTATTTTATTTTTTAAAATCATGATTCACTTGGTTTCTGATCTAAAGCAAGGTATTTGTCTATGATACAACTTTGGACAGATTTAACCATGGCATGTTTTTAATTGGCTTAGAAATTTTCTAAGCTGGTACCCAAAACAATACAAAAAGAAGAAGGAAAAAAAAAAAAAGGATTTCCGGGGCTATCTTTTAGGGCAGTTTTAACATTTAGTGATATATGCTAGTGTTGTATTTAGAGATGTGTAGATATAAATTTAGAGAGATTTTGTGGCTGTGCTACAGTCCTCTTTCATATTAGGTGCTACTTTTAATATATCTAGGTCCAATCAGTATCTTAAATCACACACCTTTAAGATGCATGTAGAGTCACTTCTTCACATAACAACTAAAATTATATTTGATCATGATTCTTACAACAGAGGTTTTGAATGTTCAGTAGAGAGGTTTCTGTCTGCCTCTCCAGGACATTTTTTCCCCCCACTTATTCAGTGTTTCAAATCCTCAAGAAATCCTTCTCCTCCTGTTTAAGACTAATACCTAATTAGTCCAATGGACTATCAAAAGTCACCAACAACTTCTGCAAGCTACAAGACAAAAAAGCATAAAATCTGAATTGCAAGGACCTATGCTTTGAAAGGTAGGTATAACTTGTGTCAGTTACACCACAGGCAGTTTTTACCAAAGAGATACTAAATATTGGTTCAAAAATACATATTCCTGAAGAGATGGGGGTATGGACACACTGACACCCACCAAACCATCACACCATAGCATTGCATTACTTTACAATAACCAGGGAGGTATCTTAAAGTGAGGTTGTGGACATGGAGAGGAAGCAAAGACAATCAGTAAACATAGTTTAAAAAAAAAAAAAAAAATAGAAATAAAAGAACCTGCTGTTTTCTATCTCTGGATAACATGCATTCATGCATTTTCTCAACTCTCTAAAGAAGACCCTACTCTTCCTGAGGATGCTTTGGCAGTCGTATTACAGCATCTTCCACATACTTGAGTTAGAAGGAGCCAAGGTTGCCATTAGCTGCTATTCAGTTCCCAGTGGGAACTACAGGACTACTTCTCCACAAGCAAAGTTTAAGTGGGAATATTAGAGCACATTCTTTGATAAGCCTACACAAAGCAAGTATGCAAGTGGATTGGATAGTTTTCAAAGTCTCTGCACTTTTACATTACAGAAAATTCAAATTAAAGATCAGCTAGACCAACTAGAACAAATCCAGATCTTAAGGAAAGTTTTCCATAGGTTTGGGGCTGGAAGAGATAACTTTCAAACTGAGTTTTCAGTGAAAATTCTCAGAGTTTCTGCCTCCTTATACTGCTGCCCTCTCAAAAATGAAGCAATGCTATTCATTCAGGGAGAAAAATATACATTATATATCCATCCAAACTCCAATTTTTAGATCTTAAACACTTCATTGTAATGCTTTGTGAAAGTTATTGCCTGGTGATATCAGACCATCAGTTTCCTCAGCAGGAACACATTTACTGTGATCTCTTCTGTGGAAAGGGATGACTTTCATTTTCAGAGACTTCCTCCAGCTTGAGGTCATGCCCAAAAAATAAAGGACTGAAGATATGAAACACTGAAATTGCAAACCTCAGCACTCACATTGCTGAATTTTCTGATCAAAACCTCACACTTTTAGAGAAACGTAGGCAAGCATTAAACTCAGATCTTGCATAGCTTTTGGATTATTTCTCCCCATCATCATCACCAAAACACTTTTATGTGGGAAAAAGATTTCCTGGTTTCCTTAAGAAAATGAAGCCTGTCTTCAGCTCCATCTTAAGAATTTTTTGGTTGTAATTCTAGTGTAGCTGGGCCATGAAGGTGAGTTTGCATTATCCTGAGAACACTGCACCAATTATACTCCAAGCCATTACAGAGCCACCTGTTGGTTTCATTAAAAAGTTGCAGGAAATGTCACAGGAAAGGGGACCCAGTTACAATGCACCTCTTGGATTTTCAGATCTCTGCCAGCATATTCAAGGAACTAAGGCTGGAAGCCGTTGGCATGAACTAAAGCAAAGTTTAGTCTGCTCCACATGAGCTGAATGCTCAATGATGACAAATACTACTTGTAGTTTGGCCCAGACAGATACTCATGTAAATTTTAACTTTTCTACCCACTTACTGCTCTAGAACTGCTATAGCCGTGTGCAAGTCTGCCCTTACCATTGAAAAGTTCCTAGATAAATTAAACAAACCTTCATTACACTTTTTTTTTTTTCCACATGGAGAAACTGTTTGTTTGTTTGTAAGGAAACATCTATTTCAATCTTTCTTTAAGAAATGTTGGGGGGGAGGGGGGGAAGATTTAGCTTATCCAGTAGGCTAGAATTGTACAGCGTGGAAATTGCAACCACTCTATATGCCCACGAAGTAGAAAGAGGAGAGTCATTTTATGCCACCTTTGGTTTTAATTGGACCAACCTCTCAACTTTCATAATACTCCTTGTGCTGAAAGAAAACACGTGTTCTGTGGGATGGTTACCTCACTCATGCACAGACTGAATCATAACATCAGATTTTCCCACAGATCTGGGTGGCAAATATGTTGATCAACACCAAGCTGCTAAACACACCATTGTGAATAGATGATCCAGGCATAATCATCTGCAAAGGTTTGGTAGCAAATAGTCTGTTTGCATTTCTGTAGAAAAGCTTTCTGAAAATTCAACCCCAGCTTGCATGTAATACATACTTAGACATACCTCCCGTGTCACCAGTCCATGCATACAAGCACTGAATCCATTTTATAAAGATAACTTCGGGACAATACAAGTCAGGGAAATGCAGAACATAAGCTTCAGAAAGTGAATGCTCAATTCAGCAACATCATGCCCACCTGTGAAAAATATCCCAGCGTCTTGGGAATCTAGCATTTCAGGTTCCTCTTTTTGTTTGCTAACAGAAGAGCTGCTTCCTGATCTTCTGCAAGGACTTCGTAACTTATCCCAAGAGCATCAACTACAGCTTCACTGGGCAGTACTTGGTGGTTGTGCTTCAACCCTGCATAGCACCATTTATCTCTGGGCTCTCTCTCCACCATCATTTCCCCTCTCACAAGGGCTTTGTCTTTGTTGCTCTGTCTTTGCCAAGTATTTTCAAAAAAAATCAGTGGCATATATGATACTGAAGAGATCCCTTGATATCAGATATACTGCCATCAAAAGGTAACATCATTTTTTCCCAAACTGTATGGGTTTTTTAATTAGACCACAGCTTCTGGCTAAATAGATCCATAACCCTGAATACATTTGGTGCAGTTTCCTCTCTCAGGCATCTCTGTATTTCTGTACATTTGTGTCTTTTGCTAGGAAGCCAGGCTTGCGTGGTTTAGTCAACAAAGTGAAATTCACAAAGCATTCTAAGAGCAATCATAAATACTACCATTAAAACACAATTACCACCAGATCTCAATTTCATTCATTCATTTTTCATCCATTTTTTTTAGTTATGAATGAACTATATGAACTTCAAGTGCTTTTAATGAAATACATATTTCTATGCATATTTATATGCAAAAGTACAAAAAAGGAATCAAGATTTTATAGAAGCCACAAAGATAGGATGTAGGAAAAAATGTCAGTGGAAGACTGAATAACCTCAAGGCAATTTCTTACCTACAATTATAAAAATTCTTTGTAGTTTTATTAATTCCACTAAAGAAAGATACACAGTCTGTTTTCTGGAAAAACTACATAGCACTTCACAATATATCAGACAGCAGTGAAGTCAGCAAATGTGCCTACAGCATTTTGCTTTGGAAACACGTTTTGAAAACTACGTGTCAGATGAATACAGGTCTACAAATCAGCCTCATCTAATACACTTGACATGCTTTTTCGTAGTAGACAATGATAGCTCTAGGAGGATTTTTAAAGCCTAAACAACAATCTTAGGAACACGTATGATCTTGTCTCACACCAAATGTATTGCAATACCCTAATAGCACTGAGATCAGGACAAATCTTCTCTTTAGCTGGTAAGTCATTCAGTGATTGTTAACCTTTAAATTAAAAGCTCTGATTTAACACAGACTTCACTGCATTTAATATGGTTAGGAAACCAGAGTTCAGGTTACAAGGCGAGGGGCAGAAAGAAAGGGGAAAACTACCTCTGGGCAAATATGTGCGTTTGGCTTTGGCAGCTACTGAGACAGTGACTATTTCCCAAGAGAGGGGAAGCATACTACCTGTGCAAAAGAACTTTTCTTTTTTTTGTTTCCCACTATATGTCAGCCATGGAGAGTTTGATTTGTCATTTTTACATGAATGGGCTTGCATATATAACTTT
The DNA here is from genome assembly GCF_963932015.1 of Anas acuta. Classification (NCBI taxonomy): domain Eukaryota; kingdom Metazoa; phylum Chordata; class Aves; order Anseriformes; family Anatidae; genus Anas; species Anas acuta. The sequence goes on from NC_088981.1 coordinate 39,711,215, forward strand.
AATACCAATGTGTGGAATCAAGCCAAAAATGGAGGATACCCAGCAGTATGACAAAAATTAACAAGCAATATAGAATGGCCCAGGTTGGAAGGGACCTTAAAGATCATCCAACTCCAGCATCCCTCCCACCCCCACCAAAGACATACACGCCACACACTAGATCAGGTTGCCCAAAGGCCCATCCAACATGGCCTTGAACATCTCCAGGGATGGGGCTTCCACACCTTCTCTGGACAACCTGTGCCAGTGCCTCACTACCCTTACAGTGAAAAACGTCCTCCTAGTGTCTAATCTAAATCTATCCTCTTTTAGTTTAAACCCATTCCTTCTTGTCCTATCATTATTTACCCAAGTAAAGATCCTTCTCCATCTTTTTCATAAGCCCCTTTTAAGCACTGAAAGGCCACAATGAGGGGCCTTCTCTTCTCCAGGCTGAATATCCCCAGTTCTCTCAGCCTGTCTTCATAGGAGAGGTGCTCCAGCCCTCTGATCACCTTTGTGGCCTCCTCTGGACCCTCTCTAACAGCCCCACAACCTTCTTGTGCTGGGGGCTCCAAACCTGGATGCAGCACTCCAGGTAGGGCCTCACAAGGGCAGAGCAAAGGGGAACAATCAAATTCCTTGCCATGCTGGCCACTCCTCTGTTGATGCAGCCCAGGATGCAGTTGGCCTTCTGGGCTGCAAGAGCACACTGTGAGATCCTGTCAAGCCTTTCATCCACCAGCACCCCTAAGTCTCTTTCTGCAGGGCTGCTCTCAGCGAGTTCTTCTTCCGGCCTGTCCTCATGTCTGGGATTGCCCTGACCCAGATGTATGGATCTAGTATATAAATGGAAGTGAACTGGCCAATTTCCAGAGAAGCAAGAGATAATTGTAAAGAAAAAAGAAAAAAAAAAAAAAAAAACAACACACCTTTCAGGAGGACAAATATGTGTAGAAAATTCAGAAATAAATATATAAATATTGAAATATTGCCAGAAAGGAATTGCCAAAGCAAATTTTATAGATTAAGAAAGGCTATATTTGAACAGCCCAAGCAATTTCAAAATGTAATACCTAGGGTAGCACATACACTGAAAGTATTTAATTTATAACCAAACATATATTCATAGACTCTAAACCATAGGATTTTGAAACACCTGAAAAAATCTCTTCTCTTCTGAAATGCAGCACAATCTGACTTCAGCACTGAGTAACACTTGTTGTTAAAACCACATGTGGCTGTTTCTGTTACATTACTGCAGCGCCTGGACTGGTTCCAGTTCTATCAAAGCAATCCCAGTAGAACAAAGCCTACATACTTCAACTTAGTGAGGGGTTTGACGTGATTAAGGAATTTCCTCATGTTCCTTCAGAGTATTAAAAAAAAAATCCCCAGATGTTTCAATTCCAATCTCTTTAGCACTCACAAAAGTATGTACAAACACTAGTGGGTAAAACAAGAAAATATTCCTGAGACAAAACCCCAAACATTCTCTAACCTAAAGATAAAATTACAAAGAGGGAAAGATTTCAGGAGACCCTACTGAGAGCCTACAAAGTGGTAATTCATGTGCAAGCCTATGCACTTCAGAAATCATTATACAACAATGAAAATGATTTATCAAACAGTTTTCTGCCAGCATATATGGCAAATTGATTATGAGTACCTTGCAAGAACACCCAATGATCATACTTAGAGCACATACTTAGATACAAACAGTGAATTCACAGGATTCCACATGTGATTTCTTAATAGCCATTAAATTCTAGGATAAAATTTTCTTCATCAACGATTAAAAAAGCTTTCTTAATATTCTTTGAAATAACCTGGTAAAAAAATGTATATAAAAGCACATCTAACTGTCAATAAAGGCAGAACAAAGAACTAATCTGTGTAACACACAATGATGCAATGAAAAAATTGTTAGAGGCACAAATAGCCATTTAATATATAAAGCAACTACTTACTAATCACGTAGATGTTACATGCCTATCATAATGTTTATTTTGAGCACTAGAAGGAGGCCCAAATCTTTGAAAAAGGTCAAAATTCATCAGGGACCTCTGCTTTTTTAAGGTCAAAAAGATTATATTAGACTAGAGAATTAGGGCTGGAACAAACCAGCTGGATTTTAAGAAGCACCTAGATATTGCTTGCACAAGCTAAGATACTTCCATGTGCCCCGGCAGCTAATAATGGCAAATAGACTTCTGCGGCTATACATAATTATTGTTGTGTAGAGCTACTGCTCAAACAGTATCACTTCAGACACCTAAGTATTTTGCTAGCTGCTTTTCATCACTAATGTTGCCACACACTTCAGTTGCTCAAACCAGAAACATGGACTCAGAAGCCAGAAGAGATGTACCTTTATCAAACACAGAAGAGCCAAGTCCCATTCCTTAGACACGTTCTAGAGATGTGTTTCTCCTACAAGGACCAGAGGCAGATGACGTGTGTTGATAGGGATCACGTGCAAAGATGTGTGGCATAAGCATGGACGTCCCCATTAAGGTTTAGGTTCTGAGGATTTGGAGATAGAAAGCAGACATGCAAAGTGGCAACTAATTTATGAATTTTTGCTTCCATGGAAGGAAACAGATGAATCTCATACTACTGTCTAAGAGGTTCTTGGCCCCTCAGATCTCAAAAAGATCTGAGACGGTGGAAACCTGTAACAGCAGCTTAGATGGTACAAGCAGCTCCCATTCAGCAGGCTGACCTCTTGGATATCCAATTCTCCCCTCACTTTGCACTGGGAACACTGGTGCTTAATTAGAGGCAAGTAATCACAGGCTAAAGTAGCCAGCAGCAGGCACCTCCCTGCTAGCACAGCCTCTTCAATAAGCTGGCTTTGAGAGCTCCAAAGTTTTCTGAGAACTTCTATCTACTTATCCACTGCCTGAAACACAGGAACATCTGATCTGTGACTGTCCAGTTACCCATCAGAAGGACAAAAGTAGTTTTCCTTCTCCCCTCCTAAAGTTCACATGTGCAAGTCTGGCAGCGCCCACTGTGTTTGGTGAGGTGGTCATTCAGCAGCTGATACCTTTGGACATCTCCACTCCAGTGAGACAACAGATTCTGAACAATGATACCATCTGCATGTGATGGCACTCACGTAAAGTAGGATCCAGCAGTGAAAAGCATTACCTTCGGTCTCATCATAACGTGCATTATTAAAATATTACTAAAAAATTAAGCAATCCCAAGCAACATATTTAATTCTGAAGGCTAGTTAATGATCCAAATCAAATACCCGTGACCAAGAACTAAATGGACAAGGCAGAAATAAACAAGACCACTTTTATTAATTGAGACTCTGGACTCCTTAGATGTTCTTCTCAAATCCTTAACCCCAAATAAGGGGAAGAAAAAAAAAAAAAAAGCCTTTGTTTGGACAGGTAACAAGAAGCCTTGTAAACCCAGGCATGAGAAGTGGACAGCATGGAGTTTAAAAATTGAACAGTACAGAGTTTAAAAATATGTTTCAGTTATGCTATTTGCAGCAGATGCTGCTTCTGCTTTTGGGAGACTGCTCAGAGAAAGTCTGAATATATGACAAGTGAATAAGGGTCCGTCTCCTGGATTTCAGGTTCTTCCTGTTACCCATTTATCATTTCTTCAGTCATTCCTTGAAAATGCATTTCAGTGTTTTTTTTTTGGTTTGGTTGTTTGTTTCCCTCCCCTGCCCCTGCTACTATGACCGCTTTCCACAACGCTTTGCAAACAAGAATTCCACACATCTCTCAACCACGCACACCTTGGGAACTAGAGCTACACTTCTGCTGTAGCTCATTGATGTGGTATTTATTCAAAAAGTCAAATCCCAGCAAAATGAGATGCCATGAACATTTCAGGAAACCTCTACTCATCCACAAAAATACTCCATCCTTGTCTCAAAATATGAAGCCTACCAATACTTTCACCTGTCTAAAGTTTTAAGATATTTCTCCATTTTGCAAAATTTCTGCACTACTTTACAGTCTCAGTGTATTAGTAAAGGCAACAAGTTTGTAAAAAAAGGAAGTCAAAAAAAGACTTGTGTGTGGATTGTAAAAAACAGTAGATTCTATATTTTAAGCCAAGAAAAAAAGATCATGTGATATGCTTGATTCTCAATCTTGCATATTTCAATTCTGTTCCATTTCTGTTCTAAATAATATAATGTGGATTTAGAAGTCCCATTTTTGTAAAGCTTACTTGTTTTTAACCTGTACCAGAAATAGTTATGGGAAGTTTTTTAATGGAAACCTCTACACTGGGACAAAGTTCATTCTTCCTTTGCAATGCTATCAAAAGAGTTTGCATGCTACCTCAGGAGAGGAGGAACAATGTATTCTCCCAAGAGTTTGCTTCATTTTTTTTTCCCCAACAGCAGGAATTCATACATTTCAACAGACAGCTTGCATTGGACCATCTGGAATTGCGTCCTGTAGGCAGGATGTTCCAAAACTGCTGCAGGCAGAAGACCTGGTGGTGGTGGAAAAGGAAACTAATAGCAGCCAGTTCTAGGGAGACTTCCTAAACAGTACATCTGTTTTCAAGTTGCCATCTAATACACGTAGTCTTACTAATCCTTATTTAAAGCAGTTTAGAGACGCTGAGTACCTGAGAACTTAAGAAAAATTAGGTTTATATCCACTTATTCAAGGGCTTGCAGCAAAATCAGCAATGATTAATTTGTCTCTTCTCCTCTCTCTTCTTACCGAGTCCCTCATTCAAGTAGCTGCTTCCATAAGAGTATGGCTATTGCTGAGTCCAAAACTCCTGCCTTTGAAATGCTTGACTAAAAAGAACCTCAAGAAAACACACACTCCACCTCTTGCACTTAAGAACACTAATGCATCCCTAACAGTTTATTTTATATCTTAATCTTTTCTAAGTTTCAGTCTTTCCTCACAGCTCATGTTTTCCAGTGCAATCATTACTGAAGTTCTTTTCTGAACTCTTGCCAATTGGTGTGCATTTCTTAAAATACCATATCCAGCTGAGACTTCATAGTCAGCACCAGAAGAGGGATAATCAGCTCCTCTTCTCACATGCTGTAGTTCATTAATTTTTTTTTCATGTGTATTCATTATGCTTTAACACCTAGCCTAAATCCCAGATCTTCTTTGCAATAATGTTGTTTCATATTCATAGAGATTATTCTGCTTCTCTTATTTCTCCTTTTACACTCCCCATCATCCTAAGTGGAAATCTTTGTATCTGCATTTCAGCTTCATCTCTTGATGCTATTCTGCCCTCTCTTACTTCTCTATCGCCTTAACAACTATATTGGATTTATCAAAAACTAATTAGATTAAACCAATGTCAGCTATTTTTAGTATTATTTTTCTCCAAGCACAAAGAATTTGCTCTGGTATGCATTTCCAAATCACTATTACACAGATCCACAATACTTTTCAATCTCTTCTGGCTCAACCTCTACCACTTCATTTCATTAAGGGTCATTTAGCCCTTTTATCAGGCTATCCTTGTTTTCCTGGCGGAAACTGGAAGATACTTCCTTGATTCTGTGGTTTAATTATTTACTTATTTTGGGGGTAATTTTTTTTGTACAACTGAACAAGGAATTCCTTCAGTTGCTAGGTGCAACTACCTGTCTAGCTATTTATGAAATAGCTTTATCTCAACAACTGAAATTACAGTGGAGTAATGTTTATGGTCTTCACACAGTTTACTTTGTGCAAGTGCTGCTTTACCTTGCTGAAGAATGGACTGTGAAAACAGGAGAGTAAACATACTGAAAGAGAACCTTTTGGGTAAATAAATAAATATATAAACAAGAATACTGCAAAAAGTAAGTTTTCTTAACAAAGATGGCGAAGGGTCTAGAAGACATATGAGGAGCAGCTGAGGGCCCTTGGTTTGCTCAGCCCTGAGCAGAGCAGGCTGAGGGGAGGCCTCATGGCAGCCTGCAGCTCCCTCACAAGGGGAGCGGAGGGGTAGGTGCTGAGCTCTGCTCTCTGGGGAAAGCGACAGGACCCGAGGGGATGGCATGGAGCTGGGACAGGGGAGGGTCAGTCTGGAGGTTAGGGAAAGGTTCTGCACCCAGAGGGTGGTCGGCACTGGGACAGGCTCCCCAGAGCAGTGGTCATGGAACTGAGCCATTCAAGTGTTCAGACAACGCTCTCAGACACAGAGTCTGGTTTTTATTTTTGGGTGGTCCTTTGGGGACCCAGGAGTTGGACTTGATGATCCTTATGGGTCCCTTCCAAGTCAGATATTCTATAATTCTGTCATTCTTTTGTAGAGAAGGTTCAGAACAGCTTTCACATATCTGTAATCTTTGGCTATTTGTCTTCAAGCTGTTTATATATTCATCTTCATAAGATTATCTGAAGTTTAAATTCTCTGTACTTTACACAACTGTGTCAAACACTTATATTCAGTAATGAACTATACCATTAGCTTAAAATCATACAGTGCCAAAGACAAATAGGGGGAAGAGTGAAGATGTTTCTGCGTATCAAGTGAAAATTTTCCTACATCAATAAAGAATTTTACTTGGAGCTCAGACTTGTGATGTATGCACGTCCTCATTTCTTAAACACCACCTCAACTTGTGATTGGCCTGTAAGGCTAAATATGATTCAAAATGTTATATATGGAGTGGTAATTAGTGTCAAGAAGATGGTTGATATTAATAAAGAAGGGGGGGATTTGGGAGTGTGGCCATGGGGGTCAGAAAGCGCAGTGGTTAATGATAACATTAGACTCTTAACGACGAGGCCATCAGGAATGTAAAAGAGTTTAGAGGGAACAAAGAAGGGTGATTCAGGAGACTCCATGCAGTCCTGGGTTGCTTGTTCTCCAGCTGTTAAGGCATGGAAGTTCCTGGGTGTTTGCCGTTGCTGTTATTTGCAAAGTTGTTTGACCAATGAAAAGTGCTTTTCAAAATAACTGCTGTGGGAGAAGGGTATAAGAGGAGAGCCTGCCCTCAAGATAAGAAGAGGCAACATGATATAACGAAGTTATGTCATCAACAAAGAAGCAGAAAAAAGGAATGAAAAGGAACAGGCTAGCAAAATAGAGACCAGGATGGGAAGAGGCACATTGATTGCCTCATGAAGATAGGTTCGGCCAGACTCAGCAAACTGCTTAGAGAAGCTCGTACGGAAAGTCGCTGGAAATAGGCGCACCAGAGCTGGGAAGAAGCTCGAGCTGAGAGAAGGAGACCCACGCACACAGTTGCCCCTTGCTGGTAAGCAGTTGCGCATTATGGGGAATCATACGTCCTTAAGAACAAAGACTGTCCTGGTAACCTTACAGCTTATTCTCCTTATTAACAATCGGACAGTTTATGATCCTGAAATACAGGACCAAACTGAGCTCAAGGTGGGGGACTCTGCAACTAAAAGCGACAAGGTTGCAGCAGGATTGCTCAGCACCTGGCGAGTAGTCTCTGAGGCCTTAAAGAGCCCTGTGGGACCACAGTCAGAAACGTGTGGTTTGCCAGACAGTGAGGGAGCTGCAGGCTCGTTTACTGATCTGACTGCTATACCATCAGCCCCCCCACTGCTTCTGCCATCGCAGGCTTTTGCTGTTATGGCCCCTGGTGACCTGGACGTGCCTTTTGACCCAGGCCCTATTGGCCTTGAAAAGGAGATGGATATGCTTTTCTTCGATCTGGGAAGAACAGGATACGTAAGGCCTGAATACCGAGTTGCTTGACAACTTAAAGCAAGACATTCTTCAAAAGGAATGGAAAATGGAGACTATTAAGTTATGGAACTTAAGGAATTGTTTGTTAACTTTTCTGATTGTGCATATGTATAGGTGTACTTGGGTTTAGTATGTAAAAGCAATGTTCCGTATCTCTGGGAAGTTTGATGTTCGTGTGTGCGTGTTGATGGAGCATAGACCCCCCACACACCCAGCACTGTTTACTTGCCTTTTATACCTTTTATAAATATTACTAAATTCAGATTGAGTTGAGACTTCATTTATAACAAAAACTCTAAAAAAAAAAAAAAAAAAAAAGTTTTGGGGTACCTATAGGCCTCAAAGCCTTATATCATGCAAATAGATAATATTTAGGTACATTGTAGTATTGGTCAAAGAGCTTATAGAGCAAAGTTACAGAGAAAGGTATGGGTTGTTCCAGTGGCTATTAATTCCTTTTGTTCAGAGAACAGCTGACATGGATTCTGTGAAGGAAAAGACTTTACAAACCTACTGAAGTTGACTGATGAGGTTATCAACACAGCTGATAAAATGAAGAATGCAACAAAACACCAACTTGAATTTCCACAGTGAAGCATCAAGGTCTCTGCAAATTCTTAAAAAAAAAAAAAAAAAAAAAAAAAGTATGCTTAAGATTGTAATATTGATAAAAGACAAGAAACAGCAGAGAGCAAGTCAGAGGTTTGTATGGTAAGCACTGTACTGTTTAAAAAATCCAGAAGTGAGCTGGAACAAGGAATAAGCAACAAGCTAACAAAATAACAAGCTGACAATACAGAGTAATTTAACCTAAGGGGAAGAGCAAACAAAGGAACTGAAGAAAAATCTTAGACAATGAGTTAATAGTCAATAAAATGGCACCATAAGTGCAAATAAGTGCTTTGTATGGAATAGAAGTCTATAGATTCACTCACAAGACAAGCTTCAGATCACTGAAGCTCATTAAATGCAATTTTTGGTGTTTTGGTCCTCCATGCCAGCATTCATTGAGATGGTACTTTACTGAGGAAGTCTTTCAAAATCACTAATAAAATACAATGCGTCATCTATAATAGCCTTTAAAAGCTTCACCCAGGTACTGCACAGGGAGCCAGAGCTTACAGGCACACAGTAGGATTAGCCCAAACCTCAGATATTGAGTCAGTACAGTTCATTCACAAAGCACAGAAGGGAACTGCAGTGAGGGATCAGGACAAATGTTTACAGTTGAAACAAGACCAAAAGCCAATGATCAAGCTCATTTAGATTGTGTTTTTGTAGGAGATTCAAAACTGTACCTGGTATGGCATTCCTAGGCTCTGCCTCCACACTCCACATGCAAATGTATGTTTACAGGTTTGTGGTACTGGGATTTGGGAGATGACATTCCAGCTAGATACCCGCAGTAAGTCTGTTAACTGCTTAGGGGTGCTAAGTGGGTAGGAGATCATCAAAATACCTGTGAGCCATCACTGCTCCCACATTAGTTTTCTGCACTGTTCAGCCAGTTCAAGACAAGAACACTTCTAGGTGACACAGAAGTGCTGGCAGTTCATCTGCCACATGGGTGCATAAAGGCATAGAAAAGAGGGCTTTCCCTCTCCAGAGTCCCAAAGACTTAGACTGCAATTGAAAAAAAAAAAAAATCCCAAGGCCCATTGTAAGGTCAAACTAGAGCAAATGAGTCATTCAGCAGTAAAAAAAAATAAAATACATATATATATTTAAAAAAAATAAAATTGTTAAAAAGCTTTTCTGTTTCCCTCCTCTTCCTCCATGCTTTTCCCCATATGGCCCTTTTATTACAACTCAAATTTCTGCTTTGCCTTCACTGAGACTCAGTTCTAGATTCACAGAAATTTTCCAAAAATACCACAAATTAAATCATTTATAACACTCCAAAGTCTTCTCCACCTTCTAAACCAATCGATCAGGGACACTGCTAATTTGCAAGTGGCAGAATCAGACTTCCTAGGGTTGTTTTAGGTTGTTTGCAGGTTGAAACAGACCTTACAATTGCTAGACTTTTTTTGGTCGCTGTAGTTGTTACTCATTTACTTCTTATTCCATCTAGATTCTGTATTTGCTGAATGCATATACATACACACCATGGTAGTCAGACACCATATCTATAGGCTGCCTGTTTGATATTCCTGAAAAAGCTTTATTGAAAAAAAAAAAAAAAAAAAAAAAAAAAAAAAAAAAAAAGGAAGGAATCCTTTAATGAGAAAACATGAAGCAGAAAATTTGCCATTGAGTTTGGTATGACAAGTTTCAACTAGGAGTTGAATTTTAAAGCCGAGCCATAAAATACACAGTAGGTGGGGCAGGTTACAATGGAGGTGTTGGCGCAAAGCTATCCAAGGCATTAGAAACACAATGCTAAAATTATAGGATCTCTTGAATGGGAAACCACAACCAATGAATCTGAAAGACCACTTTCATTTTATTTTCGTGTGAAGACTTGTTGATGGTACTAAGTGCAAACATAAGAACCCATTCCATATTTCATAAGCTGCAACCTAGCATACAAAGACAAAAATATAAACAATACTAAACATTCTCAAAAAAAAAAAGGAGAGTTATCTTGTTGAACTTTTATTTTCATATTCACTTTGAAGACTGAGACTTTTAGATTTAACAATTTTAGCAGGCAGAAAAACAACTATATGTAATTAGATAAGTTTTAGAAGATTCTAAAATTCATTATCATTAAGCTCTAGGCCCTTTGAAATAATTTATAAGGCATCAGAAAGAAAATCCACTAACAGCAAATGCTGATACAACTTTAAGTTCCATATTTATATTGTTACAAAGGTCTTTTTAACATTTCAGCCTCCGCAGAACATCACTTATGCATGTACTGTTGTTTTTTCCCCTGTAAACTGTTTGGTATAAAGTTTTGTAACACTCACTTTAAGTGGGGAATAACTCCTTTAAATTTATTACAACTACAGTATAAAACTGATTCAGTTTAGACTGTATACACACTCTTCTCAGCATAGCTCTCAATCTTCAAAAACAAAAGCTAAGATGGTTTTCAAAGTTTCTTGCTCATTTGACATGGAGAAAAGTAACCAGAGTATTGCACTACTGAGAGGACTACATTGATGTTCATGATGCTGTTACATCCCAGGGTTCCTTATTTTTTGCAGTGAAACTTGCTAAAACAAGACAGAGTTTAACAGGAAATCTGACTTCAAGGGCATGACACACTGGAAGGAGTTCCAGTTCACCTTATTGGACTTCAGATTAGGCCCTGCAAATCTTTGAATGGGAATTCACAGAGCTCCTATCCTTTGTGGTTACAAGACAACACACATGGACTCATGTAAAAGAGGGTGAATTCCTAACACAATATGCACATGCTGGTAGCAGATCTGACTGCAAATAGCAGAAATCTAGTTAACAACATCAAAAAATCAAATCTCATAGTATCTGTCTGCATCAAAAACACATCTGGGAGCAGGCAGAAAAGGTGCTTGTTACTGCTTTGCTATACAAAGCACGCCTTATGAAGAAACATCAAAATATTTATTCCAAATTTTAAGGTACTTCTAGCATCTGTGAATGACAGCTGAAGCCATTTAGCTCCTAGAAGCTAGGGTAGTACAGAGAATTATGAACTGCATTTCTGAAGCCCGCTTTATGCAAAGTTTGTACTCCATTTAAAATCAGTAGGATTAGAACAATTTTTCCAGCAGCCTACAATACTACCACCCGCAAAAGTAAAGGTCTCGGGCAATCCAGAGTCAACGCCATGGAACATAAGCTTGAGTTTCTGCACTTATTTTACTATTTTACTTTGCAGAAGGTCAAATGCTTCAACAACCAAGTAATTTTTCCAGCACCAGAAATTTCTGGAGAAAAGTCATCTCCAGGTTTTCGTACCAAGGCACATCAGCAAATCAGTGTGTTACCATCTTTACTTTAGTCTCAGAAAAGCTAATGATCTTTCTGCTAAAAAGGTGGAATAGATAATCCTTTGCCCACCAGCCTCTCTCTTACCAGATACATTGGTCTCCAAGAGGCATAGGAACAGCCTGCACTGGCTTCTCACTGAATGGCCCTACTGCCTCATGGATTTCCTCACAGGCTACCTTCAAGTAGAGTAATGCTCTGTTCAAATGCTATTCAATCTGCTGAAATGCTATTTCAGTCTGAATGTTCCATACTCTCCCATGGAAGCTTGACTTCTGTTATTTTGTTTTCCACTTGCTGAAGATAAGGTTATTTGCTTAGAAGTGTGTGTGGGGGGGGAAGCCAACCTGTTATTGGCTCAGTCCATTCTTCTTAAGGCAAAGAGCATCAAAACTGAAAAGGTGTGTCTGGGTGACATGTTATGTGTGTGCGATGGTTAGAAGGAATACAGTGGCCGACTGTCTCTGATTTCTTAAACAACCAGTCTGAGAATAAAAGAGTCTTTTATAACAGATGTGAGAAATAATACAGGCTTATTAGGGGGACTGTGGAAAGTAATCCCAATTGTGTTCCTCAGTCTGCACCATGTTATAAAATACCAGACTCTCAGAAACCTTAGGTTTCTAGGTGAAGAAAAAGTAGGTAACAGAGTAAAGGGCCTCAGTCAGGAAAAAAAAAAGAAAAAAAAAAAAAAAAAGAGATCAAGAAAAGATCAATTGCTCTTTAATTTAAAGGCTTCATTCACATACTATTAGTACATACAGCTCAGACTATTCTGTTTTTCTCTGTTGGTCTACATGCACACCCAAGATGTTGAGCTCAGAAGATGCAACTTTCACAAAGTGTTTCCATTTCCAAATTCTCTTTCTTCTTTATCCTTCCTTCTCCCATTTCCCAAGCACCACAGAAACTGTCAGAAAATTGAAAGAAAGTGTTTTGGCAGAGTTATAAAGCACTGAAAGGAATACCTGTGGCACATTTTAATCACTAGCATACCAGGTGTTTACTTACTATTTTAAATATTTAACATTTCTTTTTTGGTACCAATTGGCATCAATCACTCCCACTTTTCTGATGTTTTACTCTATGTATTGTCTGAATTTACATCTGGATGTTCTCCTCAGACTTCTGTCCTGATTACCAGAGGATGTTATAAAAAAAAATTCTCCACCACAAACCAGCATACCCTTTAAAGAGGAACAACATGATGTCTGAACCCTGGGCAGCCTGAAACAGACAGGAATTCACTCCAGCCACAGCAACAAGGTTGAAATCATTTAGAAGATTGCAAAAATAGGAAATGCTATAATTTACGTACTTTGGAAAGCAATCTTGTGAGTTTTATTATGTACAGCGACCGGAGCATGCCCCTTGATGATTTGCTGGGAAGCGGAAAATGACAAGTTTAAAACTTCACCTGCATTATTTTATTATTTTTTTTAAGCTTGTGTAACTATTAAAAAACAGATTTTTTATTTTTGCTTTTAGGTCAGAGCACAAGACTGGAGTGCAACAAGCCATGTAATCAAGTCTAATTTCTTCCATTAGCAATGCTACTTTTTACATAAAACCACCTAAAAAAAAAAAAAGGCAACAACAACTACAAATCAAAAGTTTTTTTTCTTTGTTTTCAGTGTATTCTTTTTCAGAAAATTACTACTATCCACCAAGTTTTGATGTAGAAAAGCTTACAGAAAAGTTTCTTATTGTTGACTACGAACAGACCAGGTGACACCATGGATTCCAGCAAAGACGGGAAGACAGCACAAGCATAGTTCAGCAAATGCTCACCCCTTTCTTAGGTACTCTGTACAGCTATGGCTGTTGTGTCAGCTGCATTGGTATAGCCATTGCACACGGACAGCTGTGTCAGCTGACCCAAAGAAAGCTATCACAATTCACAGACTCCCTTAGTTACTGAGCTTGGCAAAAACATGTACAAAAAGAAATTCCAGTTGTTAAGAGCTACCAGGTTTCACAGTATAAGGAAAGAAAATAGTTACTTGAAAGTACCAGCCCTGTCCAAAATCACTAGAGCAGTGGGGATTTTCTTCCTCATTTTCACACTCAGGGACATTTTTTACACACACAAGTCTGAGACATTATGAGAACTGCTCCCTGGTTGTACATGTAAATCTACCCAGAACAATCAGAAGACACATGTATGTGTTAACAGGATGCTAGCAGTAACCTGCTTTATAACACTGAGACTAGCAAAAGTTTTGGAAAGAAACAGGCATCGAATGCAATCCATGGTTGGGACTTTAAAAAAATAAACACGGTTAGACAATGCAACAGCTTTCTACATTAACTTTTGCTCTTCCCCCCTCCTCTTTTTTCATTTTGAAAGCTGATAATTTAATGACCAAAATTTAGTAAATGGTAGCAGACATGAAAATCTGAGCTGAAATAGCACGCTCAAGAGAAGCTTGATTGCTGGCAAACAATCTGTCCACTCAGCACCTTACTCTTTTTGATCCTTCGAATTTAGTTCTCAAATCACTGTGTCCTCAGTGAAGAGACAGAAGCACCATGAGAGAGACCTGATACCATCATCCCAAAGAAGCACCATGAGAGAGACCTGATACCATCATCCCAAATGGTCCGAGTCTTGCACTGTTCTTAAAGCATTCTTTTTAAAGACTAGCAAGACAGAGAAGCTGTTCTGCTCTGGGGAAAACTTCATGTGAAGCTCCACCAGATCAAAGTTAAGACAATGAGAGGTGTGCAAGAAAATGCATGCATGATACACTCACAAACCAGTGGGTCTTTTGTTTTATGCTATGCATTTGGGCAAATACTGGATTTCTTTTGAAGAATATTCCAGAGATGGCAGAGCACTGCCAGGGCACTGACAGAAGGGTCCTCATTAAAAGGCAGAGAATTTCATAAAGTCGGTGGCATTCATGCAGATTTAGACCCACGTACAAAGCACAAATTAGGACTACATAAAATCTTTAATAGAACCAATGCTTTGCACTCCAAATTCTTGCCCTCACTTACAGGAAGGATTTCACAGCAGTTGAGCTCCCATACAACTCTCTCTGCATGGTGCATTACCTGGGCCATATGCATAAGAAGGAATTTGGCCAGGAGCAAATTTGAGAGCACAGAGAAATTACAACAATGGCTATTTGGCCTTTAGAGAACTATAAATCGGGTTGCACATGCACGTCATATCTGTTGTTCTGGTAGGAATGTACCACAGTGATCATTTGCTGCACTAAACACTTAACCTGAATGTCCTGAGAACAGCTGGATATTTTTGCTTGACTCCCGAGCAGCTCCAAAAACCAACCAGAAGCACAAGAGCTACTAACCCCATTGTGGCACAAAGGCAGCTATGGAGCTGCACAGTGAAACCTCTCTCCCCATGGCATGGTAGAACTCGCAGCAGCAGCTCCGGAGCCACCCTAGACTCTGACATTCAACTTCAAAAATGCCCCTGATCAGGCAGCTCTTTTTCCCATGTACTTATGTACATGTGTCTGTGCCCAATAGATCAGTTAATTGGGTTAAGATGAGTGCTCAAGTCCTACTCTGTAAGGCTGGGAATAAAACCAGCACACATCCTATAACCTACTTTGCAAAAACATGCTTTCCATTATGTTTTCCGAATTACCCGTAACTTAGGCCGTATGTTTTTTTTTAAACGGCTCAAATGTTCTATTTCAAAAGAATTTGACTTTTTTCTAATAGGGTCATTAGGCAGTAAAAAAAAAAAAAAAAAATCATCTGTAAAAGCAATTTGCGGTCAGTTGTTTTTTTTATAGGCTACAAAATTCTTACAAGAACTTCTTCAAAGTCCAATGAAGATGGTCTCCATAGAATAAATAACTGGTATTGGCACCTTCAGACTTCACTGTAATTCAGTCTTATTTAGATTTCTTAAACTCCTCATCGAGCAACAAGTGCTATTAGAGAAGCTAATTTCAAGCTGGAAGTCACTTACTCATACAAAAAGAAAAAAGGCAATAACAGAGATAAGGATGTTTCTCCAGAATTACTGAATTACACTCATTTTAATTGCCTAGGTTTAAATGTGCTTAGTTATCATTTCTCCCACTGAAAGCATTTAAAAAAATTGGCAGCAAGAGAAATCTTCATTTTCTCAATAAACAACTTAATTACAGCAATAACTGCAGAAACAGTCATGTTATTTCATATTTTACATCACCCACAGAGATTACAGACAGAACAAAACACGGTCCTTCTATGGTCTGATGCTAGACAAGAGAAAAAAACAAACAAAAAATAATAAACTTTTGCAAAAAAAAAAAAACAACAAAATGATCACCTAACTTAATAAAAATTCTCATTAACTTTTGCGTTGTAGGAGATATATTTGGGGAATGGTTTTGTTTATGGAAAAAATTCACTACTTCAATTTTCAATTATTTTGAATATTTATCATGATGTCCACTGGATTCTGTTAGTGAAATTAGACTCTCAAGTATGTATCCAAATTATCATTCATAAGTCATTCTCAGTTTGTCTCAGTGGTAGTTTTGATTGTTTCATATAGAGAACAACTGGGGACTAAGGACAAGTCTCACTAGCCCAATGGTCAAAAAAATGCAAAGTAAATGTCTCCAATTCTTATTCACTTAGGCCTGACAAGTCAGTGATTTCAAGATAAAAAGTCAGAAGTGTTGGGCCAAGCCTAACACCTGTGGAACAAGTATTCATGAAGCTTATTCCAAGAACATCCTCAGAAACCATACCAAAACCACCATTCAATCCTTCAATCTCCAGTGTGAAAACCACGATCAGATGGTGAAAAAAGCGAACAAACACACACACTAACAACAATACACAAAATGTTGACAACAAAAAAAAATCAATTTATGACCTCTTGCATGAAAACAAAAAGACAAACCAACAGCAATTCAAGCAGAACTACAAATCAAAGACATTGCCATATCTATTGTCCAGGAAAATGGCAGAAAATATGTTGAGGGGACTTATGCAGGTAGTCTGAGGAATCATAGAATCATTAAGACCTCAAGATCATCTGGTCCAACCATCACCCTACTGCCAGTATAACCAACTAAACCATGTCACTATGCACTAAGTCTAAGCTTTAAAAAAAGATTGTTAGCAGAGGATGGTTTCGATCCATCGACCTCTGGGTTATGGGCCCAGCACGCTTCCGCTGCGCCACTCTGCTGCTTGATTTTCATCAGAAAAGGCTAAGGAGAAAGAAAGAAGTAACATATGGGATGCAAAGCTTCAGTCTGAGTTGAAAGACAGATAATCCTAATTTTATCGCTGATAAGCAGCACAGCATATTCTCTCTCCATATCAGCCAGGCATTTCAGAAGTTTCTTACAGTAGTGTGCTGAAATCCCAAATGTACCTGCAGTCCACACTTGGGAGAACAAACAAACAAACCCCACTAAGCAACAGAACAGGAATAAAAATAAGACCAAGAAACAGAAGATCATGGAAAGTTTTATCCTGCAAAATACCTATTAACAGAATCAAATTAAAACAGGCCAGAAAGCTACAAAAGGAGCAGAATTTCCTTAAAGAAGAATTTGGTTGTGTGTTAGGGATATTCCTACTACAGTCTTGCATTTCTAAGCCTAAAACAACTGCCCTGTAACCATTCTTTCAATACCATATTTCAAGTCACCTAGGTTCCTTACTTCCACTGCAATATTAGGATTGCTATTTTAGTAGTTCATTCCCCAAACAGTGAGCAGCCTTCTTCTAATATGTCATTTAGTCTTATCACTTTTGACCCATACCTTCTAAATAAATGTCATCCAATCCTGCAAGCATCTTCCTACATAAGGCAATCCTACATCCTCTTAAAGGGGATCTTGCTCAGCTTCACAATAGAGATGAATAGTAACACAATAACCTATCTCAAGACATAAACCAGGTTCTTAGTGTGTCCTAACTAGCCTTCCTCTTTGCTGGTTTTAATGTATTTCTGATGAAGACAACCCGCTATACCAAATGAGGCAATACAGAGGGCAATGATCAGGCTGGTAGAGGAAAATGCCCACAGTTATCACTTTCTTATATTTTAGGATATCAGAGCCACCAGAGACTGTACCACTGTACAGTCAGTACATCTGAAACATCTCACAACGTATTAAAATTTCATGTACAACAGAACATTTTTATGAGATATCCTTTTCCATGAAGGAAAAAAAAAATCCTTTGTTTTCAAACAAAATGTTTTTCTCATTCAGCATCAGCTTTCACTAGCCAACTATTCAATTGTACCCAGAGCCTTAACATGAAATTTTTTCAATTACTACATATTCATAATGGTGAGGAACTTATTTCTAACTATATTGTTGGAATAGAGAATAGCAACTGTATCATCTAAACTCTTGTCTTCAAGTTAGTTTTATTTCTTAGTTCTCTTTTAGCAATCCCCTATTTAACCATTTACAGGATTTGGACAGGAAAAAAAAAAGGTTGCATTAACTTTTCATTGGAGACATAGATGTATTAATGCATTGATAGTTTGGATCTCATCCTACATGCTAATACATGTAAGCACTTAGCTTAAAAACAAAAAAAAGTCTTTTCATTTAGGCACTGGAGTGGGCTGCCCAGGGGAGTGGTTGAGTCACCATTGTTGGAGGTCTTTAAAAGACGTTTAGATGTAGAGCACAGTGATGTAGTTTAGTGGAGGACTTGTTCGTGTCAAGAGGTTGGAAAAGGTGATCTTGGAGGTATGTTCCAACCTAGATGATTCTGCAATAATTCTGAAGCCTTTAAAAACAGCTTTGCTCTTGGAAAAGTAGAATCCAGGTAACCAAGTAAAAATGCAAGCTATGTAATTAATTTTACCCTAAACCAGCTTTTATTTCCTACTCATTTTTGCTAGTTGTTAGAAACACTCTCCAGATAATAAAATCAGTCTAAAAAAAAAAAAGAAAAGAAAAATAAAGAAAAAAAATAAAGAAGTCTGCAGAGAAATTTGAATAAATTCCTCCTTCTGTATGTATCATGAAGGCAAACTTGTCTATCCAGCAATACATATGTATACATATGTAAAACTCATAGTGTACAAAAGTGATCTTTTACCTGTGGAAAGTGGGGTAAGAGTGTTACAGAAAACAAGAAGAAAAAAAAAAAATCATTCAATTTATTATCAAGTTACAGCACCAAAAGACCAGAACTAGTTTTAAACCAGATTTAAGGGTGTTGTTTACATGCTGTCCAAAACTGTATTTGGCACACATTTGAATACTAGGAGTTTTTAAAACCTTTTCATTTCATGTTCATAAATGAGCTGCTTTTTCCCTGGCAATAAAACCATATTTTTTCAAGCTAGGTCACTTGGAAAAGCACCCAACAACTGCCAGAATTCCATGTGTGTGGTTTTTTGTTTTGTTTTGTTTTTTAAATTCAAAGTTAAGTCATTTTATTTTGTCCTCATTTAGGGAATGTTAGACTTTTAAGTGGTGATAATGAAGTTATCATTGCTGTATCAAGACAACTACCATATCTAAAACAAACCTCTACCTTAGAAGAACCTGAGATTAAAAAAATGACTTGGAATAAAGAAAAAAAAATGACTTCATACAGTCACAGTTTATACCTAAACAATTTTTCAGTTAATGTTTTTTTCTACAACTAGCTCATGGAAGGCCAAAACTTGCCAAGCATGACTAGATAGGTGATGAGCTGGGACAGTCTTTTTGAATATAGTTTCTTGTTTAAAGCTAGAAAGAAATGTCACAAGTTTGACTTCCTACATCAAACACCATTCCTCGCATCTAATAAGTGCCTTCTCTAGACAATACGATTTGAAGATTAGCAGAATGATTTACTGGCTGTTGATGGTTATTACCACACTCCCTGTTTGACCTTCTGACACATCTATGAAGTCAGAGACCTCAACCTCTCAGCACTGGTCCAGCTCCCAGAACAGTATCATGATCTCTGATTTACTGTTAAAAAAAATAAAAAGTAAATAAAAAAAAGCTCCAATATTTGATATCTCCTAACTAGGCTCTCTTTAGGTCAGAACTGAAATTAAATGCACACACTCACAAAATAAAAAGGCACAACTTTGAAAGCCGGTATGATTGACCAATACTAGCACAGTCCCTTGTGAATCCAGATGAGGCCAACAGAAAACATTAAATAGCTGAAGCACAGAAATAGTTCCACAGAACCATGACATTTAAAAATAATGATACTATAAAAAAAATAGAATCACTTAATGCCAGACTGATTATCTGTCATAAACATAACTTAAATTCTGGAATTATCTAGAAAGCAAGTTACATCAACATGAAGATAGTCCAAGATATAGCTAGACTATCATATTCACTTTCTCTCGACTGAGTCTTTTGTACAGCAGTTCATTAGTGTGTCATCCACATTTCCACTGGCAATCCTTTAAGAGACAGGAAAAGATAATATTTGTGCTCCTTTTCTCTTGGCAGTAACCAATTGTTTTGGGGGACTTAACCAGAGAAAAAATAGGAGAAAAATGAGAACACTGTCTTTCAAAAACTGTCATTCTTAGCTGAGTTCATTTTTGAAAATACTTTTATAGTACTGAGTAGCTGTAGATGCATTAGTCTAGTTTCAAATAAGGTAAATGTACCAAATGAAAATCTTAGCATGCCATATCTTCTCCTAAGCCTATATCCATATCCCATCTGTCATTGCCCATTCCTGTTCATTTTGGATTAAATTAGATTAAAAAAAAAATAAAAAAAAAACTCTCAATCACCACAACAAGCTGACCAAGGAGTCACAGACGAAGGCTGGTCTACCATCAGAAGAGTCCCATTTCTTACATCTCTGCCCTTATAACACACAGTTAGCTCTGATGACCAAACTTGTATGTGTTCTGTCAGCTCCATCCCAGTAGGAATGCTTTGTTCAGGCCTTGAGCAAATCACTCCTGCTGTCCATTATGGCACACATCTCATCTGCCCGTCCATTTGCTATTTCCTTTGGTGACACTTTGCAGAAATAAATACTTCCTTGGCCTGACTCCACAACTAATTAACACATGCATTTTGTTTTGTTTTTGTTTTTTTTTTAAACTAAGCCTACAGAGCCCAGTTGTATCATATCTGTGAAAATAATAATAAAAAACAAAGCCCGAGTAAAACAACTGCAAAAAAAAATAATTCTATGCTAATTCAGAAATCTACCAAAGAAGTTGCATGTAATCTTAGTATAGCCCAAATGGAGCTTAGCTGGGGACAAGTACAGAACAGCACTTTCAAGAGCATGAAGTCTGAGACAGAGTGCTTTAGGTGACAGACCAGTTTTTTCCTGATTTATTTGACCTAGCCAGCACTGTGCTTATAGAGAAAATGGTGAAAGGAGGGGAAGCAAGTTTTTATGATCATGAATTGAGATCAGGCTTTCCCTCTTTGTGCACTACAAATGTTCTTTGTCATCTTTAAGAAAAAAAAAAAAGTAATAAAATTCCTCCTTAAGAAGAAATGTACCTCTTCCTAAATCTAACAACAAAGCATCAGCCTACTCATGGCTCCTGTTTTATTTTGCAGTGTAGTTATCCTTGTCTGAGCTTTCTACCTCAAATATTGTATCTTTTGTTTTCTGTTCCCTTCTCCTCAATACAGCAGCATGTAGAGCAACAGGGCTTAACAGAAAGACTGGGACTGAGAGCCAAGTTGCTGATTTAGCTCTAATTCCTAATTGCTTAATCGCAGGCAAATTTATCTCCTTGACCAAACTTTTGCACCTGTACAATGTAGTTAACATTCATGATCTGCAAGAAAATGATCTCTAGGCTTTATAAATAAAATGAATTAAACCTGGCTTTATACAGAAGCCTTCAAGGAAAGAGCCTGCACAGACCAATGGGAGAAACTTCAGGTAGGGGCACACAGAGTAGACAGAAGATGACAAGTTTCACCCAAAGATCTACTATAATCATATAGATTTTGTTAACAAATTTAAATCAATAGCAAGGAATAAGTTAATACACCATTAATTCAGATATTACTATATTGTGGGCTCCACAATATAAAAAGGATGTTAAAGTACTTGAAAACATTCAGAGGAGGGCAGCAAGGCTGGTAAGAGGGCTGGAAGGCCTGTCCTGTGAGGAGAGACTGAGGACGCTCGGGCTGACTGGTCTAGGGAAAAGGAGGCTGAGGGGCCACCTTACTGCTCTCTGTGGCTTCCTGAGGTGGCAAAGCACAGAGGTAGGTTCCAGGAGGCTCCTGGGAATCGATGGCAGGATGCATGGGAATAGCATGGAGCTGGTCTGGAAAGTGTCAGACTGGGCACGAGGAAAAATTTATTTACTATGATGGTGATCAGACACTGGGACAGGCTTCCTAGAGTGGTGATTGATGTCCTATGCCTGTTGGTGTTCAAGAGGCAGTGGGGCAATGCCTTCAGTAGCATGCTTTAAGTTCTGGGCAGCCCTGAGGTGGTTGGGCAGTGGGACTTGATGTCTTTGATGGTCCCTTCCAACTGAACTATTCTATTCTACTAAATATCAAAACGTTTAACAAAGATCAAGGACATCTGAACCATTCCCAGCATTTTTTTTAGATTGTGTTTTGTTGTGGTTGGTTTGTTGTGGGTTTTGGGGGAGTGGGGAAGGATGTTCGGGATTGTTTGTTTTTGTTTTCTGCTAATGAACATAAGGCAAGGCTTGGCTTAATATTTTTCCCAAGAACTAAAACTATTCTCCTGCTTCCCATGAATTTCCTAAGGGGAACTCAGAGATGAATCTAACAGTGAAAAGTAGCACTATGGCTCACTAAATTACCATGCAAGACTATCTTCATACTAGTCTCAGTAAGACCACGTAGCACTTGATTTTCTGCTATGTAAGCTGCCCCCAGACATTTTCTCATACGGAAAATTTCATGCTTGCTTTAACATTACAGTTTTTGTCCTTCCATAAAAGAAAAAAGGACAATTTTATTTTTTATTCCTTCCCTGCTTATCTTTAGTAGCTGCCAGGCTCAGTTTTGCAACAAGCTGAATTGAGAGAAACCAGCATAAGTACTTTCATAACTTAAGTCTTTTTTTAAGTCTTATAGCTCAGAGGCACTTGACTCCTAAAGCATCATGTGATACAAGACTACATTTCCAACCAAAAAAAGGCATTTTTCTTAAGATGAATGGCCACAACTCACTGCAAATGTCATCCAGATGCAAAAACATGTTTCAGTACTAGCCCACAGCAGAATCATGTTGGAATGAATGCATGAATCTCTGATGTGAAGGGAAGTGCTATTCTGTGTTGGAACAAAAGTGGAAGAAGCTTACTGCTGGGTGTTGATCCTTGCTTTAGCAGTAAGCAAGCTATTTCTACATCTCTCTGGTGAAGTTGCTGGTGAAGTTGAATGCTATACCTTCCTCACTTTCTCGAGCAAAGCTGTGACAACATGCTGTAGGGTAGCTCAGGACAGGAGCCTGTCTGGGAAAAGGGGGAAAACAAACAAAAACGCCCCCACGCACAAGCAGCCCTTACATAGCAAAATCAATTGCTTGATTTTCTTTCCCTCCATACCCAACAATAGTTTACCAGCATTACTGAGAAGAAAGAAGATTTATTTAATTTTCTATTAATGATTTAAGCTATTACAGTTTTCATAAATGTGATATCACTAACAAGTTTAATATTTCTACTCAGATCATTATTTACTATTGACATTAATTTCTAATGCTGCTTATAAGAAGGGCTTGTTTTGTTTGTTCTAGCTTTCTTCACAGGTCATCTGCCTAATTGCTGTTTAACTGCAACAGTCATGTTCATGGTACTGAAAAAAACACCTCCAATAATAATAAAAAAAAAGGATGCCCTGCTGAAAATCATGAATAATGATTCATATTCAAGCATCCATATTTTTCCTGTAACAGGCCACAATATTAGTCATCTTTTTCCACTAAAAAAAAAAAAAAAGTAATGTCTTCTGTTGCTGTCTGTTATTGTGTCAGTCATAAGAGTTTGGATACTTGTTTGAGGAGATCGGCTTTGGGACCTTTTCTAATGCAAAAGAAAAATGGAACATAAGTGTCTTGACCAGCAAGCTACAAAGATTTTCCAAAGATGAGTCTGAACTCCTCTTGGTGAAGGATTTCTTCTTTGTCTAACAAATAATTCTTCACTTAGCCAGCAATAGTATAAGAACAAATGTAAGGAAAAATATCTGATTGAACTTAGATGTCTAAGTGTTTGATTTCAATCATAAATCAGGAAAAGAGCACCATTTTATATCTGTCATTATTCTGTGTTTTGTTTCCATTTCCAAATGAATGGCTGTTCAGTTGTACCAATACTTTGAATTTTTTTTTTTAATCCGAATTTATGTATTTTCCTGTCATCAGTTTTCTCTATGAAGAGACCTTATAAGTAATGAAGAGACCTTATAAGTAATAAAGGATGACCAAATATAGAAACACAGGGACAGAATAAAGGACTGATTATCAAGAGATCCTGTTTGACAGAAATATTTGGAGCTTCATTACTTGCCTATGAGCTGGAATTTGATCAAGTTACATGCAATTACTGATTTTTTTTTTCCACACAAAAAATACGAAAACCTGTTCTGTATTTTCTGTGTTCACTCACTATATTGGAATAGAGCTAGAATTACTGTAGCCACTGTTCCAACTAGTAATTATAAACAATAGGAAAATTGCAGTTTTCATATCTTCCATGAAACCAGCTACACAATTCTCACGCCATGGTTTTCATAATACCCCATTTATTAATGCATACAAATGTAAGATACAGCTTATGCTTTCACGGGGTAGTGCTTCTTCCCGTTTGTTTATCTGAAAAATACTAATGGCCTCCAAACACATTTATTCTTACCTATGAGACATCTGCCGATACAGCCTATTAAATATTCTGAAACAGCAATTCATAAGGGAATTGTATTTGGAATAAGCATCTACTTCATTAAAACAAAAAGAAAAAACAAGGGTGATTATTTTGATTAAATGACAAGACTAATACACACACAAAATAAAAAAGCCTGCTGATTTGAATACTATCTTTGAAGGATAAATGCTTTATCTAGATTATGGTTGACAACTCTGAATAGTTTTCCCTTGCTTGAGGTAGTTTACTGAGTTGATCCAAGCATTTGTTTTGATAAACTGCTGGATGCAGGGTCCATTCCATAGCAAAGACATGGTTATTTATTCTTACGTGTAGGTTTTCAGTATATTATATGTTATATGGTATATTTCTTCACCTTAGAGGAAATCAGGCTGCATATGACACAAAAAAGGCTATTCTATTCATGGTTCTGGATCTTAAACTTCAAAGGTTTTGCTTTACTCAAAGAGTCTATCCCCCTCCATAGCCAAGTTCCTCTTGGTGCAGTTTTCAGCATGACTAGTCTCAAGTAATGGATTTTTATTTTGAACCCAAACTATTTTTTCTTTTACTTTCATTAACAGCAGAGCATTCTCTGGATCAGTATACTGAATTGACCAAATATCAAAGTAACTTAATGCACTGAACTTCTAACTCTACTATATCTAACTTTCATCACAGACTCTCCTTTTATATTTGGCTTCCAGAGCCTTTTTCTTTTTTATTAAAAGAAAAAAAAGACAAAGAACAAAACTAAAAACAGCAACCAGCAGCCTCCATTCTCTATTATCAAGTGATCCCACATTTAGCTTTGTTAGATTGAGATCAGCCTTCCACCCACTGATCCCCTGTGTAGCTAGCCCCTAGGCTAATGAAATCCACTCTTAAGGCTCATGTTACTGTAACATGCAGGCAGCCTTATGCAATTGTCAGTGAGTGCCTCGATAAACAGCTCCTGAGACCCAGATTGATAGCACCATAAACCTCCTTCCTTGCCACAAGTTATATGAAGCAAGGAAGAACAGGGAAGCCATGGTTTAATGCTAGAGTAAATTTGACTGTAGGGATTCCAGTAAAAGGTATTCCAATAAAAGACATCCCAACTACACCATGTTCACTGTGGATTCACTGCAGTAACAGAGAGATTAAAGCTTACTGATGTGAAAATTAGTCAGATCAGATGTTATGTTTGTTGCCATAACTGACAAGAGGCAATAATAAGGCTTGTATAATCTTCATTTTGTTTTCTGATGATGACTTGACAAGAACTAATTGCATGCTCAAACCCAGTCAGAAAAAACTTTTAATACTAGGTGGTCTATTACTACTTACTGTGCCCAACACACAGACAGGGCATCTAAAATATAGAGCTCACATTAAAAAAAAAAAATATATATATATATATATATAAATTTTGCTTTGCACTGTTGTTTGCTATTGCATTTCTACTATTTTCACAATTATGCTGAATCCCACACTTTGAAGTTCAGCACAGCTTTGCTGCTGTATCATCCAAGCCCTTGATCAAAGGATGAAGCTCTGCATTTACCCTAGACAACACCACAAAACCCCTTCACTGATGACAGTCCCAAGAAAAGGGCAAAGGAAGTTTTGGTCACACATATTCCCAGTTACAGTTCTTTGCAATACAGCTCTAAGTACTATCTTCAAAACACTGCTGCCTGTGCACAAATCCAGCTGAAGGCACTTCAGGGTTAACAAAACAGTTAAGTTATCTGCTCCTTAACAGTTGCACTGCTGTTTCCACAAACCCAGCCCCATAATGCTGGGGCTCCCAGTTTCTGGCAGCTGGGCTCGCTCCAACGCCACACGGTCAGTGCAGCTGCACAAGCTGCAGCTTGGTGAGGAACTTCCCCTTCAAGGAAGGATTCTGTTTTGCTGGGTTTTGACAAGGGCAGGATCTCATGTGAGGTGTGATTGCAATTTACAAACCAACCAGGCTGCCTGGGATTATGGCACAAGTGTTAACTTGCCAGGCATGAGAATATATAGGCATGAGAATGATGAAGAATTTTTTTTTTCAGTTCTCATCTGTGAAATAAAAAAAGCATACAATGAAACAGAGTTTATCCTGGGAGAAACACCAGTGAGGCTTAAAATGAAATACTTTAATGCAACTGACTTTTTATTATTTTCATTGTTGTTTAGGTTTGTACTTCAGATCATCAAATGCAGTTTCCCTGACCAATTTGCCTTTGTTTTCACAGAATAAACGCTTCAGTAATTGTCTGAGGCATAAGCTCCCTTAGAAAAACTTGATTACTAAGTAGCAAAATCTCAGGATTAATATCTATAGTGAAGTAAGAAGAGATGTCCTTCAAACAGGAAAAAAAAAAAAAAAAAAAAAGCAATAGAGCTATAAGATGAACTATTTTGCTTAATCACCAAAAAGGAGATTGGTTTCTTAAGAACAAGTATACACCACCTCTGCTTCCACCTTTGTGGCTGCACACTTCAAAATGGGAAAGTTGACCTATTCACAACAGCCCTTTAATTAGTGCTGGTAAAAGTGTCGCACTCCTCCAACACCAGCAAAAAAGAGGCTCCTTTCAATTACCTGACTTTATAGTTTCCTGAAGTGTCAGAATCGGCATCAAAGATGAAAAACATGGAAATCCCAGCCACACTGGCTTTTGCTCTTTTTAACCTGACCAAATCTTATGGCAAGGCCACAGAAATAGCTGAACTGAGACAGTAGCAGGGGCTAACACAAGTTATCTAGAGATGGAAAGACAGAAAATAAAGAGATTGGTGCTGCTTGGGATTAGGCTTGCTGGTACTGAGTATATTTTAGAAATCACCCCTTTTCTGAAAAAGGAAAGGACACTGACCCCTAGGGTCATTTGGGAAACACACAAACTGATGTACCATTGTGTAGCATGGTGCTCGCGTTACAAGATAAAAAATCCTGGGAAGGAAACACTACAAAAGTCAAAAAAAGTAAATTAAAAAAAAATCTTTAAATCATTATGCAGACTGCCTAAATTTGCATCTGCAGGCAGCCCAGGAATTTAAGAATACAAGAAAAATTTTGCTTAATCTTCATATCAATTTTACCTGAACCCTAACTGCAGACAGAGAGGTATGGATGAAAAATGTTGCCTTAACACAAACATTCAGTTATTTTAATTAATGCAGGACAGAACCAACACAACAGCATATCATGTGAGAATTTCCCTTAAAATTTTAATTTTGAAAAATTTTAAATTGGCTACTAAAATAGTTGCGGGGGGGGGGGGGGGGGGGGGGGCATTTAGGAATTCATGTCCACTTCCACTTTTCTTCATAGATGTAGACAGGATTAGATAAAGTCATAATAAAGGAAAAGTTAAGCGCTACAGTAGAATTAACAATATTTTTAGTGCATTAACAGCTAGCTAGTATATCCTAGACAACCACTTAAGCAGGAAATTCTTCTCTAAATGCAATATAAACACTATTCTTGTTCTCCATATAGGACTTGTCTATGGCAAGGAAAGTAACTAAGCAAAGAGTCTTGCAACACCTATAAATACGTATGAAAATAAATGAACTGGATTTACCAGCACTAAAATAGACATAAAGGCCTCTTGGTTTAGCTGTACTTGGAAAACATCTAGTGTTACTCTACCTGGCACTGGCTGCTCCTCAAAAATGGCTGTTTGCAGAGATTTTTTTTTTTTTTTTTTTTTTTTTTTTACAGAAGCACCAGCATCCCATTATAATAAATGGCAAAGCACTATATTTGGTAACAGCTCTTGAAGTATGCAGTTCCTTTAGATTACCAGAGGCGATGTGAAGTCTAGTATGTCAGGCATCTTGAACTGTGTCAGACAAGGCTAGCAAGATGAATAGAGGTTTAAATTTAATTAGTGTACCAGCACCTGACCAAACAAAGGCGTGTCCAGACTGAAACACCCTCATATACTTAAACAGATGCTTTTCTTAATTTTAAGATGTGTAAAGCTGGCATTTAAATATACCAAACCACTGTATAAAAAGATCTGTGAAAGCAACCCAAAGGATTTCCATCAACCCTTCAAAAAGGATGAAAGCGAGGGCTTGTTGAGTGCTGCTCACACATGGCAGTCACAGGGAAGGTTTAGGGCACTTTCCAAAGAAATGAGATCTATCTATATTTTTAATTCCAGTGGACTAAGCATAACAAAGAGCTGAATGAGGTTAAAGAAAAGTCACCAGAAATGGCTCTTCCCCCAGTATCAGCTGCTCGGAGAAACACCAGTGCCATGAGAAGTTCAATAACTGTCTGCACCACCAGGACATGTTTTGGCTGCAGGAAGGAAAGAATTCCTAAACAGAACTACATGAAACTACTAAATTACAGTTTAATTCTGATTTTTTTATTGCTGAAAGTTAGGGAGGTTGAAATTAATGAAGGCAGACACAACCAAACAGGTCAAGAAAATTTTATGAATAAGAATAAAGCAAAGAATGTGCAATGCTGGGCCTTCTGGCACTTCAACAGTCTGAGGGATGCTCAAGGATAAAATCTTTTTCAACAACACAAGTGCTTGCACTGAATTGCTATTCATAATTCAGATTTGAGAGATAGTATGTATACACCTTAATAGTTAATCTAATGTAACATCATTGCATAAAAGAATACCTATAATGGAGTTGTAAAGAAAAAAACTTCCTCAGATGCCAATCCTAGCAGATTTTAATTGGAGTCCAAACAAAATCCTTTGTCAGTATTTCCAGATTATTAAACCAGATACAGATCTAAACACTGCACAAATTGAAAAG
Source organism: Anas acuta (assembly GCF_963932015.1). Classification (NCBI taxonomy): domain Eukaryota; kingdom Metazoa; phylum Chordata; class Aves; order Anseriformes; family Anatidae; genus Anas; species Anas acuta. The sequence continues at coordinate 39,740,370 of NC_088981.1, forward strand.
GAGTCCAAGACCTAAACATTTATTAAAGAACACAAAAAGACTGAAAACCTAGGAAGAGCTATAATATTTCTTATGATAAAGTTATGTTAAGATTCGTTGCAGAATCTTTTCTTTGTTAAGTGATGTTGGAGCTTAAAAATGAAGGAAATTGAGAAGAACAATGGGACAAAAGTGCCTGTCCGCAGCAGGATTAAATGGCTTTAGAAAATTATACCTTATATTTTCTTCCCATGATCTGAAGAATTTATCATAGTTTACTTTGTCATGACTTATCTAGGAGTCATTACTGCATCAATATTGGACACGCTAGAGAAACAATTGAGATATACATCCACTACATCTTCTCATCCATAACAGCAGCTCTTTTCTTAGTGAGCTTCCTTAAGTAACAGCTGTGGATAAGTTAAAACTTTACAATACTATCTAAAAAGCACAGTCATTTCTATCTCTCTATAGAAAAGTATATTTTAAAATATGTCCCTTCGGTCTGCAATACAAATATATTTCAAGGGAAGAAAAAAAAGGAAAAGCCCTAATTCTCTATCTTATTCCAATGAATGAAAAAAAATCCTACAGCCTTTGCTCTTCCAATAAATAACTCTAAACAGCAAACCACAGTGTAAATGTTCTAAAATTCCTTCCATGACAAGATCAAATCAAGCTTTGGTTTGGACATGTTACTTATAATAGCAATGATGACAGTTTGGGAATACAGTCTCATTTCTAAACTAAGTATACATTGCAAAGCTATAGTGAATCCAAGTCCGAATTAAACTCAGTCCTGATTTAATTAAAATATCTTATTTGACCATGCATAGAACTTATGCTATGGAAAAGAATGAAGCTCCATTTCCATTTGTTTCTATTTTCATAGCATTGTGATTGGCTACAAAGGTTGGAGTTTATATTTTTCAGACTACTAACGCCTTTTTTTTGGTTTTTGGTGTGATAGTCTACTGAAGTGCAAAGTTTGTGCAAAAAGCTACAAATCAGCCTCTGCAATCTTTTAAAACAGGTGAACATGAAACCATGACACAAGGAAACACATAACTGTAAATCTTCTCTTAACCAAGAGAAATCTACAGTACCTGTTTAGTCTAATTTGCTCTTCCACTTAAATGGGAATTGGAAGAGAACAGGTTCATCTTTTTATGTAATTATTCTGTTGACCTGAAAGCTTGAAGCTAATTGTGCAAAGTGTTGCAGTAATTACTCAGGATTAACAGATGTTTCAATCAGGCTGAGATACACTGCAAAATAAATACTTGAATTGGCCTAAGAAAACACTGTAATTTTATTGCCTTACAGCAGGTTAGCAGTTTAAAACTCTTTGGTAACCTGCAGAGATGGTTGCATATCTTCAAATAGAGAATTAAAATTAAAATACTATTTATAAAATAGTTTCACATCAAACAAAACTTAAGCAAGAGGACATAAAAGGAGTCCGCAGGAGTTCCGCCACAGCATGTATTTGCATTTCATGATTTTTCTCATATTCCAGCCCATTCCTCAAAAAGGCAGTGATATAGCAAGGGAAGAATAGAAACTAAAACCTGGCAGAAGCTCCAATATGAAATTGGCGATGGAAACAGGATGCAAACTGCAAGAACAGCCCTGAAACCACAGCAGCTTCCGAAGCACCATGAGTTGCCTTGTTGGCTTGTGTCTTCTGAGTGGAAAGATTCTTATTCACTATTTTTCAAACATCTATAAAATGAAAATGTTGCACACACAGCACAAGTCAGTTTACTCAGAGGGATTCCAGATGAGTTAAAGAAAAGATAATGGCTTACAGTTCATATGCGGTTTGTCTTGGCAGTTCTATTTGATATCTTGGTTAAAGCTCACTGCTTCAAGCACATAGTAGGCAGTAAAAAGACCTGGCAGAAGGTTAATATAAATAGTAAGAGTTGAATTTTAAAAGCCCAGAAAAGTCAAAATGTTAGAATATCATAGCATGCTCCCAGTGCTACAGTGGTGTCATTAGTTCACAGAATAAAAGGTAGAGAAAAAAAAAAGAAAAAGTGTGCCAGCCTGTAAACAAGCTCTTCAAGCCAAAGACTATTAAACTTCAAGTGATTTCAAGGAAAATGCTTTAGAGAATTAGAAAAAGAGGAAATAACACTAACCTTCCACCCCACCACAATTGCAGGAGAATGTGTTAGAGCATCTCACAGTCTCAAAATGAGTCTAAGCACAAAAGCCAGCTTTTGATTTCACATGCCCAACGTTGCATGCAGAACTGATCCTGATGGCAAGAACAAACATCCAGTGTTTGCATGAGCCAACAAAGCAGCAAACTGTTTAATACGTATTACAGTTAAAGCTTATCATCCAATATGAAAGATTTACAGAAGTGGACACTATTTACAGGCAGATCATTCAGTCGTACAGCCTAGGAAACACACACAGTTGCATTACAGTTTGCCATTATTTGGAAATCCTCCTAGCACCTTGAGGGAAGCAACAAGAGGACTCCTGGACATACCCCGCCATCTCTGCTCACACAGCCCACGTATGGCACAGAATTGACATGGCTGCACCTAGCTGAACACACAACCACCCACTTCTGCTTTGATTCAGGATTAATTTCAAAGACAGCTTTGCTAGGAAAAAAAAAGGTGTTTAATCCCTGCCTACCACTGAACATTTGTGCATGTGCATAATGGCTCAGAGAGCCACACTGCAAGGAGTCACTGAATCAATCCATGGTAAGCAAAACACACTCAGATGCCACAATATTTTTAAAAGAAAAATGTCTGGGAAGGGAGGAGGCAAAGGGGAACCACTAGACCATTTGCTATTGTGTCTCATTTCAACCAAATGGCAGTAATAAGCCACAGGCTTGTTATGTGTTTGCATTGAGTATGTTTGTCTGTGTCTTGTCAACATACTTTAAAATTTAAAGATATGATCTGTGCTTCCTTGGTCTGACAGGAGTTGTGTAATTAAAGCAACAGATTAACAAGGTATTTTGCTCTCAAATCCAGCGAGGATGAACCAGAGCACTGGAAACTACCCTATCATCCCAGGACACCTTGGAAACATAAGCATGACACCTACTTTATCACCACAGGACAGTAATAATGAAGCTCTGCCCTACTGAAGGCAGAAGAAAAACTAAAATTTCTTCCAAGTCACTGGTTGCACACAGCCATTGAAGTACCCAGTGAGACATGAGAGGCTGAAATGCCAGTTGCCTCCAGGGGCTATTTGCAACCACCAGCCAAACAACAAAAAGCTACAGCACAGAGTAGCTGTACCAGCACAACTGAAGGGACAAAAAAAAATCACCATGTTGCAGGATGGATAGTCTATGCCTGACATTAATAGTCATGTTCAACTGTGGAAGGCAAATTCTTATATGATCATTAATGACTTCAAAGGATGATATTCAACATCCTCCTTAAACACCGCTGCTCAACCAAGGGGGATAAAGAAGTGGTTTGGCCCTCAAAAATTAACTTCTATGTTTCTGCAGAAGTTATCTTTGATGAATTATGCCAAGGTTTGCTCAAGGTGATACAGTACTCCCACCAGACTTGCCTTATCAAAGTTATGAACAAGCCTGTTTATTGCCTTACCTTATTGATTTAGCAGTAGAAGCTGGGGCAAACACCATTCTCTATCTCAAAACCATCCAATACATTAACAGGTATAGTACTACAGGTGGGCTATGGTCAAGCATAGAATTTTGCTAACTACAAGTTCTCCCATAGATAAAGAGGATAAATTCTGTCAAAAGCAAACCTACGGATATATATTAGCACCTCAGGAATCAATTAGCACATATTTTCCATTGTCTTCAGGCACCACATACACAAAAATGCTCAACATAGCAAAAACTCTGGACTTCAGCCTTAATCATTGTCAACCTGGGTCTAGGCTGGGCAGACTGAGGGAAATAGAAATTTGTCTCTTTTGTAATTTATTGCACATTTCCCCCTATTCTCAGGGTAGATGCCAGGACAAAAAAAAAAAGTCAGCTGCTACTTGAAATAGATTGGAGTACCTAGAATTAACATGAGGAAAGGTGTTTGTGTGAAGCCTGTACAATTTCTTTAAATGCTCAAATGGCATCAGTTGTAATTCACTGTACGTGAAGGAGGCAACAAAGTGAACGTAAAAAGGCAAAAGAGAAACTTCCAAAGCCTTAACTTACTTTCCCTGCCCCTAACTTTGATAAAGTGAAAGAAGAGAGATCTGATGCTTACCACATACATCAAGCTTTTAATTCACACAATTTAGTTGAATACGTGGTTTGATCCCCCAGGAGATAGCTACCATGAGTTCGTATTTTGAGAAAGGGAGAACATACTTCAAGAGCTGTCAGATTTTACAACAGATGAACAGGACAGTTGTGTCACAGAATCATGATGTTATCCACGTACACTACTGCCAATGCTGTTATTGGGATGTGAGGAGCACAGTATCCACTTGAAACATGTAGCACAGGGCTCAAGCAGTCATGAGCAGTTTGGGACAGCATTCTCAGCTCAGTTATCCAAAGCACAGCTCCCTGCTATTGCTGTAGCTGCATGCAATTTAGAGGCCTGTAAGTGCAGTACAGGCCACCCAGGTTATTAACACTTCACCTCCTACTTTGATATGAAAGAATGTAGGTGAAAGCAATTAAAAGAGCTCAGCGTAGTGGCTGTTGACCCTACTTGGAGAAACGCAAGCTTTTATTCCTCAGCAGAAGGCGGTGGGGCAGCTATACTCAGTAATCCTTGATCCAGATGGAAATGATGATCATTTCAAAGTCAGACAGATGCACCCAAATCACTTGCAACTCACACTGCATTTAAAAGCAGTCCTATTACAGATAATATACTAGAAAAAAATGCCTGTCTACTACAACTACAGCTAACAGCAAGATCTGTTGTCACCTTGTGCCTTGTTTGTTTTTTTTTTTAAGGGCGAATTATGGGGTTTTGTTACAGCTAACATAGCTGAATCTGAATACAAGCAACCACTTGCAAATACAATCAAACCATGTAGGCAATTTTTGCACGGTTAGAAGATCACAAACATTTCAGTAGGACTCTGTTTTAGTCATCTCCCACTGGGCATTCAGTCACTTTACCACTACTTATTTTCAGACTTAACCTTTTGCAGCCAAACATGAGGATGATGCTGTGGAGACTGGACAACACAGCCACACAATCAAGATAACAGCAGAACTGGAAATGGCTAGCTTCGACGAAATGGGAAGAAAGCCTACAAAGGCATCCCCCTAGGCTTCAGCCTTGATGGGAATGAGGAGCTCTGACTAAAGGGTGTCAGATGACCCGCCTCAGCTTTTGCTCTAGCTCCAGGCTGGAAATATCTGTCTGGTACATATTTTTTGGGAAGTAGCATAAATGGTTTCAAAGTCTCTGAATAAGTGTTTGAATCATGCAAGTTTTAACTGTTTCTAATGGTTTGAGCACAGATACTGGGTGTAAGTCAGATTGAGACGTCTCATTAGACATATAAATATAGAAGAAAGTTTTAAGTAACAGATTTTTTGGCTCCCATTCTACAAGGACTTGCAGTCTAGTTCTCCCTCGGTGCAGAAGCACCAAACCACATTGCTGAGAGGAGAACAGCATCCAAGGCGATTCCGTAGTATCTGTAGCAATGTGGTACCCGATAACCACTGAGCACCCAGTGTCTTCAGTTCTCAATAAAAAAAAAAGTGAAACAACTTATGAGGTAAATACATGGGTACACTCAGTGTTCTTAGTGGTTTTGTTTTAATAGAACTGCCATTGGTACTAAGAAGAAAGGACACTGAAATACTGATTCTAGTTTTCCAGTTCCCCTTCTGCCAGATATATTGTAAAGTTTATTTCCAGGTTCACGAGGACATGTCATTATGGATCCTAATGTTTTCAGCTAAGAAAAGGCTCATGCAAGAACTCCTCGCTTTTTACTGAGATTTTCCAGGCAGCTTCTTATTGAAGGTTCCAGATCATGGAACAATTAAATACCAGCTCCAGCAACATGTTTGACCAGCAGACTTTTCCTCTGACACACACAGAAGCCCCTGTAGCTATACTAAATAAACAAAAAGGAAAAACAGCTTATGGAAAACAAGCAAAACAAAACAACACAATAGCCCTGTAAAAGGCTAGAAGGACATTTCAACCAGACAAGTCACAAGACTCTGTCCCAACATACATGAAGGCATACACTACAGGAAAAATTTGACTATATGCTTAGAAAAGCTACTTTCTTATGCAATTTGCAAATTATATGTACAATTGTTAGAAGACTGATGGTATATATTTCTTTTATTTTTCATAATAGGAAATGGGAAAGATTGAAGACAAAATTTGGTTCAAGAAACACCATCTCTTCCTAGACTTTGTATGCCACAGGAGGGGAAAAGAAACTTTCATTTGTCCAACAAAGCTTACTTCTGATGTTTCTGCATGACTGAGGGATCATGGGGGAGAAATTAAGGAATAGGGGAAGATTATGGTGAGATTAAAATAAAGATACATTGCAGCAGTGCTGAGACTCACTGTTGAGATTACAGTCTGGGGAACAGCAACTAAGTAGCCATCTCAAAGAGAAAACAGTCTTATGCTGTTGGAGCTGTTATGCATAAAAGCATCATATTCTCTTCTGTCCTTGCCCTGGGAGAGTCCATTATAAGTGAGTCCATTATGAGTGAGACTGGAATATTTTTAGCACAGAAGACTGCCACGGGCATGCTGCCTTCTAAGAGGTTACATTCTCATTTGAGGCAGCCGCTGTTGCAAGAGATTTTAGTTCTCCATTTGTAAGTTTTTCCATAAGAAAAAAATATTTAAGTAGAATATAGATACTCTAGAATTTATTAGAAATCTTGTAGTGTTTTGCCAAAAATCACTATTTCCAAAGTAACTTCTAAATACTTTGTAGCACCTTTAGCACCAGATTTCTGAAGTGGAATAGGAAAACAAGAACTGTCTATTGTCTCCTTTCTTTCTGTTTCTTAGGCACTCCCCTGTTCCTGTACTACTCAACCTAAACTTTGCACAAGGTGCACAATCATATTTCATTTGCTATTTAACACCTATTTCCATTTTCAGGAACTTATGACAAATAGATGCCTTACAAAGATAGTCTCTTTGTTACTGCTAGGAGTCTGTTTCATTACATAGATAATATCAATTGTTTCAGCATAAGCATAAAATACTGAATACTGGGATGTCCCACAGCAGACTTGCTATATCGCCAGGTTTGATTTTATCCAGGTATTCATCCAAAGTGATGAGAACTACAAGCTCCTGCTCAGCCTTCTTCAAGAGCACGACACCTCTCAGCCACACTGAGCCACCCCCATCAAGAGGGGAAATATGGGGATGAGATGTTTTTGGTAGTTCTTTCCTCCCACCAGGTATTCCTGAAAAGGAAAAACTTGCTCTCCCTCAGGTATTTGCTAGCAAACTCCACAGTCCAAGAGATGCAATTTGACGGGCAGCTGGAATTTGAGCTTCTATCTTCATCTAGCCATGAAATATGTAAGAAGAAGACAGGGCTAACAAGAGCTTGGAGTGCACTCGATATCTATTTTTAATAAATAATCGTGGAGGTGGGGGAGGAAAATGGAGGGGAGAGTAAATGCAATAAGAAATAAGAGGAGTCAAATAAAGGAAGCCACAACATTATTTTCCACTTACAATCACCACTGATAAAATGCAGAGTATAGAAGAAAATGGACTATGGTATCATATGGAAAGTTCACTTTGGGCAGAAAAATAGGCATTGGTTTATTCTAGTGAACTCTGTGTTTTTCTCTTCTCATATTACACCACAAGCATCTTGTAAGTAGTAAATCAATGTGAGAGGAATTATAATTATCCTGGAAGATTACTGCTGTGTTCTTGGCTCTATAGTTCACAGGAAGCAATTTTACACTCACTATAATCACTGCACTTTTGACTGGACACATGACACACTGCTATTTAATTCCCACTTGTACAAGTCATAAAGCCTGCAGTGTTGCACAGGTTCACGGCACTACCCCAGAAGTTGCCTTACAGCACATAAGTGGAAGACTCAAACAACTTCGGTAGAGAGTGAGATGTCTCTGAGCCTGTACCAGCCCAGCTGTGGCTGCACATCCCAGTCCATGCTCTTGACTGTCTGGCAGAGACAGAGCAGTAGGTCACCTGCTAGCTGCTGTTCTGTTTAACAGAGAAAGTATGCAGGCATCTAAAGGTCTTATTTGTGTTGTATTAAATCTGAATACACTTTCACTGTGCAAAGCTTTACCTCACAATTAGCTACATTCACCCTGATGCAGCAGATTTAAGAAGAATGAGTTGCGTTCCACCCTCCTCTCCCCCCCCCCCCCAAACCAACCAGAGTATGAAGACCGCATTTGCTGAGGCTGCCTTAAAGACCCCACAAAGCCAAGGAAGCAAGGGACTACCCAGCACAAACATAAAACCCCAGCCCTGATGAGCATACAGATTTAACTGGTACTTCTAAGTACTGCTTTTTTCCCCCTCCGCACCCCCTCATGACTAGCTGCTATTCATGAGGCTTCTAAGTTAAATCATAGCCTCTTGCCTTACACTCTGTATCTCCAGCTCCCAGGTAAACAAACAGCCTGACCAATGTTATCAAGCAAGTGGCTGAATAACCAGGAGCACAAAAAAAAAAAAAAAGGCACTGTGCAAAGAAACATTCTCCTGACCTTCCAGGAGCAAACAGGCTGGAGAAGCCACTGTGGCCCACTCTGCAAATATTTAAAGAGGCAAAAGAGCCATGTTTGCAAAGCTAAACAATAGCCCAGTACAAACTATAAAATTAAACAACTGTAAAATATGCAATAAAAGTTAACAGCTGTGGAAACTTAAGACATCAGTTAACTAACACTACTCCTTCTGAACTTCACAATTATGAAGAGAGGAATTCTCTTCCCATTAGACATAACCACAGCAAGCTTCCTCCATAATTTGTCTTCTGCACCTGTTTCAATTGTGGCAGAAACAATCAGGTCAAAATTAGGCATGATTAAGAGAGGAATTAGGAGAAGATGATATAAATTACCAAGTTCCTGCTACAACAGAAGGGAATCAAAAAACAGATACTTCATCTTTCTCCACATAGGTAAGAAATGAGATATAAAAGTAAAGTTGGTACTGGCAGTATCCAGGGGCAGTCATAAGCAGGGAAGTAAGCCCAGTTGCAGAATGTTGCTCTCAAAAATCTTTACATCTGTTACTCTTTTAGCATATCTATTACTGAAGCAAAAAAAAAAAAAAAGCCTTTTTTTTCGCAGCTACATATTGCAAAATTTGAATCCAGTTGGATTGTAACAAGTAATAATAAAATGAAGTTTGTTTTTCATTTAACTACAGCCCATGTTGAGTCAACAAACATTACTTAAATGGATTTAGTTTTTTAGATATCTAAGGATTTTATTTACTTTAAATACAAACTAAACTTTTTAAAATATGAGTAAAGTCTCCAAGGCAGTTCAGTTTTACAAGAGGTAAAAACAATACTGGCCAGAGACATTAAACAAAGAAACCCTTCCAGGAAGAAGTCACTTACGTTGCAGTTCAACTGTAAATGTACCAGATGTATTAGGCATAAGTTTAGTTTGAGGCCTACAAGCATATCAATTAGTGACATGGCTGAAGTTTTTCAACTTGCTTTCAATTAAGCTCTTGCTTGGCTTAGAATCAGGGAATCACAGAATGGCTCAGGGTGGAAGGGACCTTGAAGTCCATGCCGTTCCACCCCCGCTGCCATAGGCAGGGAAACCTCCCACCATACCAGGCTGCCCAAAGTCCCGTCCAGCCTGGCCTTGAGCACCTCCAAGGATGAGGCATCAACAGCTTCTCTGGGCAGCCTGTAACAGTGCCTCACTGAGTGAAGAATTTCCTCATAACATCTATCTAAACCTACCCTCTTTTAGTTTAAAGCCATTCCCCCTTATGTTATCACTAAAGTCCCTGACAGAGTCCCTCCCCAGCTTTCCTGTACCCTATTTAAATACTGGAAGGCCACTCTAAGGTCTCCCTGGATCCTTCTGTTCTCCAGGGTGAACAGCCCTAACTTGGCTAATTTGAGATCAGTTATGCTGAATAACTGCATGGCTTCCTTCAGTTCAATAACAGCAATATTTTAACAACCATGTACTATTACACAATAAAGCAGAGAATAAGAATAATCTCTTCAAACATCTTCTTGTGAAGTCATGAACAAATCAACTTGATCCATCGAACCAAGAGCTATCCCACTGCTCACAGCACAGTGCATTTACCTAGCCCCAAAAGTACGTTTAACAGCTCCTTATATTACAGGAGTTGATACCAGCATTAACAATATGGGTTTATAGAGGCAAGTTCACGAAAAATGTTTAACATTACCAAGTACTCAATCCAATCAAAAGTTTAGCCATTCTTGCTGAAAAAACAATTTTCACATTGGAGATGCCTTATTGTCTGTATAGGTTAGCCAATACAGCTATATAGCAATATCCTATTTTCCCCCTATTCTTCATGCAACATGCTTCCCACCTGCATATCCATGCAGTGGCTTCTGTGGAAATCCCATGAGCAGCCCTAGCAATTTTTGGCACTTTAAGGAATTGATGTTGATTGCCAGAACAAATAAATCACAATGCAAGTGTTCAAATTAATACATACATACATCTTGCATGGATACTCGTGACATACTTGCAACTATTCTGTTAAGTACTGCATATACCATATCACACCAAAACCTTTTTAAATCTCACATTGGGCCTTGCAGTAACAGGTTACATTTTCATTGCTTACTGAGTACTTCATCAAGAAAATAAGGAGAGTTGCTTTCACTCTTTTCTTGGCACTCCTGTGATCATATAGGTTCATGCTGTCTATAGGCTGCTATTCCTACCCAAAAGTAGGCTTCCAGGGGGTTAACTATTTGCCTCGAAGACCTAGTGTCTGACATTCTTAGCGATGAATTTCATCTTGCTTGCTCACCATCTTTTGCAGAGGAACAGAAAAACATTTTTCTAGAACAAATAAGTGTCTAGAAACCAGAGAAGCAGGAAAAGAGGGAAATGTCAGTGGAGAATGATACATGGGAACTGATATTCCATTATAAAATGTTGCTTTAAACTTCATCATTAGTTGAGGTTAGACTTCATGCTGAATTAAGCAGACTCTGCTGTTCAAGTTTCTCATAAAATGCAATGGCATTTCATAGTCCTTCTCATAAAGGTTTCATTAAATGGTAAGTGTTAGAGAAAAAGCAAAAAATTCCTGGTATTCTTAGAGGACATTAAGGACACATGGAATATTTTCTGGATTTTCCTCTCAATATTTTACACCAGAAAATTTTACTGTAAGAAATGTCTTTTATGTTACATCAATTCTTGAGGGCAGATTTACGGCTGAGTCTGGTTTCATAATGTGTACCTATGTTCCATTTGGAGGTGGCTTAGAAAAGTTAGATGTTAGTCAAGTTCAAACAAGCCTGAGTAAAACCTAGTAAATGAAAGAAGGATGTCAACATAGACAGGTGCCTTATCTCAACAAGTGTGAATGTATTGAGAGTGTAGTGATGATTTTTTTAGGCTACTATGATATCAGGAGGCAGACTTCTCTCTCCACTGGACCATCCAAATATATTTAGGAACAAAAAGCAACGCATTTGGATTACGTGACCTTGGAGGTCTTTTCCAACCTTAAGGATTCTATGATCCTTCAAGGTCCCTTCCAACCTGCTTCCAAAGTAAAAAAAATAAATTTCCCCTCCATTTAGTTTAAAAAACTAATTTTAAGAAGTGTAACCAAGGCAAATCTTCAAAAGCAGCTGTTTAGATGAAGACCTGGAATACAATTGATATGGAAAAAATCACCTCTGAAAAACATTTTCACTTGCAATCACATCTTCTCAGGCATTTTTTGTGACACCATCTACACAAGACAATCAGTGTTTAATAACAACCAATCCTAATAGAAAGGGCCCTATTCTTAAAAATTGAAAAGAAGATTAAATTTACATCAAGAATTAAACATTTTAACCCTAAAAGAGTGCCCAGAAAGCCCACAGATTCTGCTAGAATATACTATAGTCAGAGAACACGAGTGCACAAATATTGAATTCATAGAATAATTGTTTTATTGGTACCTTTGATATGGTCTAAGATGCTTATAAGACAGAGAAGAAAGAAGAACTTGAAAACTGAAAGTGACAGAATAAAAAAATAAAAAAGGAGAACCCATACTACTCAACAGAAGCACTTGGGCATGGGTATATACGTGCCTGCAAGAAACTTTCCTGCATCAAATTACACAACCACTGAACTGTGAACAGTCACCTTGTATTTAATTATGGTTCTTCACACTTTTCTTCTAATTCAGCATATTATATTGCATCTCTCAAGCGCAGCACCATCCTTATGTGCTCAGATTGCTAGAGCAGTTTTTGGTCTGTTCATTTTGCAGCAAGTTTCAACAGATGCTTAAAATCTTCTCAGGTAAGCATCTGACTGCCAAAGAATAAATTCCCTTTGACAAGCATTCTCAAAACAGCTCACACAGATTCTCTCATTCCTGTCCAGAGAGCACAAGAAGATGCAATTGTACTTTTCCTATTACTAATGAGCATTATTATGATGACCACACAAACTGCTTATAGAAAAGTGAATATGCATTAAACTATTAAGGCAGTTTCATCAAACATTTCTGCAGAAAACTAAGTCAGAGTCAACATCCTGTAGTCTCCCTGAACTTTAAGCCAGCTGGCTTATCTCATGCATCCAATAACCAGCCTTGGGAATTTCTCAACTAGGACAAAGCCCAACTAGCCACATAGGTATTATCACAGAAACGTTAAGACTATTCTCTTGCTTAAAGCAAGTTTTCCTTGGCTCTAACCCTGCCAAGTAGCTCAGCTTCTACATGACCTGGTGTCCTTCTTTCTATCCATCCCGTTCTGCTGCAAAACACTGGGTTTGTGAGGCCACTGCTGGAGTACTTCAGCAATCCCAGACGGTGCTCCCTGCTCTAGGACTGCCAAGGGTAAAGCAGTGACCAGAGGGCAGTAGTGCACCACAGGCAGCTGCTGCGTAGAGCCAGGGGAAGCAGAGGAGGTGGAAACAAAAAACAGTGTCTGTTCTTTCTAAGGGTTTGTTTTATTAAAAGAAAAAAGGGGAAGAATCTAGCTCTGTGCCTACTTAGGAATTTAAACACAGGCAGTGGGAACTACATCTTGAACATCTTTCTTCAAGTCTTTCATCACTGTATCTGCTCCGTAAAAGTGTCACTGCATGCAAAAATACCTTAATGCCTAAAGCAATACTTTAATCATAGCTGAACTTAGCTTACAAAAATAAAATAAAATCACTGTAATGAAGTTTGGCCAAGGAATGATCTCATATGTTCCAAATATAAGCTATAAATATGCAGGTATAAAAATAATTCAGTGAACAGAAGTTTCCTATGAATTGAAGGAAATCCCCTGGTTAAGTTGTCAATATTGGAAATTGTAGCTTAAGTCTTCTGTCTTGCAGCTTATGAAAGTGACTGCCTAGGTGTGAGGAGGAAAATCTGTTTTAGAAATAGTGAAACTTTTCCTAGCAGGGAATTTTTGTGGATTTTGTCATTATTTGTTGTTGCTTTATTTTCTGTTATTGCTTACCTTTTTTTTAAAAAAAAAAAAAAAGTAAGTTTTGGAGCAGATATTTCCTAGACTCTTTAGATGTCTGTGTACATGCACACATACAAAATACTTATTGATATATATTATATGTGCATCTTATTCAAAGCAATACATGTTAAGATATTTTACCCACTAGAGCATGCCACATAGAAGCCAAAATATTTCAAATTTGTCTTTCTAAATATGATCCTAGTCAATGAAGTGGAAATCAAGTAAGTGTAACTTTATGAAAACTCTTAACATTTCTAAACAGAACAAAATGATTTCCCTACCCCCAAGGAGAGTCTACACACAAGACATTTTCTCTGGAAATTTTAGAGAGGGAGGAAGACAGTCTGTGATATTCCTTTAAAATACAAGCATCTCAGGTAGATATGCTATCCAATTCAATGAAAATAACCCCCCCCCCCCCCCCCCAAAAAAAAAAACTACCCCCCAAAAAAAAAAAACTACCAGTAAGTTTGACCTACACAGCAAACAGGTCGTAAACCATATAAAATTCAGTGTAAACCTAACTTTGAGTAAACTTAGCAGCTCATGTTTCTTTGTCCACCATTTGTGTACCTGGACTAAAAGGCCCCCAAGATTTGGTGCACTGAGATCTGGAATTTTGATTAAAGCCAAAAGTAGATTATATATACACACACACATAATGTGTATATATGTAGTATATATATAGTTTTAGCACTACATCTCCAGCAACATTTAGTTTTCAAAGAGAGAGTGACATGTTCTAATCAGCAAATATTTTAATTCTGCAGTGAAAATCTCAATTTAAGCTAATTTTCTTCTTTAAAAGGTCTTCAGAATTGCCCCTCTCTCAGGTTTTCCATCTCAAACATACAGTTAGAATTGAAACCATTAGCCCTTTTGACTGCATAATTATGGCCAGTTTTACAATTTGATTATGAAGCTGATGAGTCAACACACAGAAAAATTAAGTTAAACAGAGAAATAACAATCATCTAAGCAAATGTACAGTGGAGTCATTTTACAAATGAAATTGAGTGAGAAACTACTTTGTGAACACAGTTCTGCCTATACAAAAATGGGACAGTTAAGCCGACGTCACTTTTTAGAGCTGGGATTCAGTGACTGGTGAACTGACAAGGCTGCATGACTTACAGCAAGCTGTCTGCCATCTGCCTGTTATTAATCATTTTAGTATGCAGACTTGGAATAAAGCAAGGCTATTGCAAACTACAGTCAACTCCCTTGATTTTTTTGCTGAGTAATACAGCAAGGCACTCTTAGTTAGAGAGAATGAGCTTAGTGTTTGAAAACAAAGCCTAAAGCCAAGGGAACAAGAACAAGTCCATCTGACCAGTTTCTAGTCCAGTTAGTACAGAATGATTATCTTCACAAGTGTTCTTTATAAATGTTGTTCGTCTGACCAGCTGTTTAATCAGTCACATCCTTCATCCATTTCACACTTAAAATCACACGCGATAGGTAAAAAGTCATCATACAAGTACAGAGGATATTACCTCCAAGTTCATGATACTATCCTGACCCCTGTATTTGGAGAGGACATTTATGGTCCTGGAGTGGAGTTTTTAAGATTCTTGGTTGTTCAGAAAGTTTTTAAGGCTCAGTTCACACAGCCAACCTATACTCAAGAACATCTTCCCCCCAAATTCAGGAAATATCCACTAAATAAAACCCTATTAAAAAAAATAAAATATTTCAGTCTTCCAAGGATTTAGCTTATGATATTTGAATGCCTAGACTAGTACTGGCCAGGCAGGTTCTGCAGGACTGGGGTTAGATGAAAAAAACAAAAACATTGTCTCTGCTACAAATGTCAGCTAAAATAATGAAAAAAAACAGACAGACATATAGATACCCAAACCTTAACACACCATCACACAAGACCAAGGCCCCGATTTACGCCCCCCAAAATATCAAACTTCAAATCATATAAGGTAATTATATGAAACATGAGGAAGCAAAGGACACTGGATGGTTTGTGCTTTAAACAGAAGTATTTCAAAGTGCTTCAGTAAGACTGACCTTTCTCAACATTAAGTACACTGTCTCATCACTTGCTCAGGACACAAGGGCCTTCCACAGCTACATCCTTGGCAAGAAGATTTTGGGGCAGCTGGGGATGAGTGAGAGGTTTGCTGTGTGACAGAGTCCACAAGCTTCAACACTTGTGGGGCCAGCACAAAGCCACAATCATACAGACACAGCAGCCTGGTCCTTTTGAAGCTAGCCAAGGTCTCAAGGACAGCTGAGTAGCAAGGAGCCAACCTCTCTGAGAGGTTGGTTTTGGAGACAAACTATCATGGAATATGTGAAATGGGGCAGAAATACTGCTTTCAATGTTGAGAGGGTTTGTGCTCTACAACACCTTGTAATGAAAGGCATGGGGCACTGATGGGAAGCACCTGATCTTAAAAAGCCAACCTGGGACACAGGCTTTGGAGCCACTCCCCCAAACCCAAATTAAAAGTAGCAGTTTTCATTTCTACATGGTACACTTCAAATGCTGTTAGCAGACAGAGCTAGAGGCTTTAAACCTGGCTGCCAACTTGTATGAAAGGTTTTCTGGTTGTCCAAGAATACACAGTTTTTTTTATTTTTTTTTTTACTAACAGCTCAGGAACGTTAAAAACATGCATCTCAGATACAACTGACATGGTTGCGTAATCAAAGGCCACTTAAAATTAGATATTAAGTTTGTTTTTCTGAATCTTGCTTCATCCAATCTATTTCATTATCATTTATTTTCCTGTTGACAGTTGAGGTCAGTGCAAGAGCAGTAAGTCATATCTCACACTTGAGGAGTTTATGCAATAGCTGGCAGCCAGACAATACTTCTGACATCTGGGAACTAATTTGCAAGAAAAGCTGGTGAAATGAGGCCATCCTGAGTTATAAACACAAGTCTAATGATATCTTCCAGCTTTGCAGATCACTTTTTATAGAGTGGAAACTATGCATTTGTGTGTATAGCTTCAATTGTCATTACAAAGCCTTTCCTATACACAGCTCTTGCTTAATCAATGAAACAAACCATCAGTTCACAAGAACCTCTAACACTTGAACAAGTTGTAATATTGAAGAGTTGTTTAAAAAACAATGGATAATGAAAACTCAATTGCATACACACAGAAACAAACCATGGAGATATTCAGGCTTTGAATAACACCAGAACTCTGCATATTTCTGAATTCCTAGAAACCAGAAGCCGAGCTGAATAGTTGTTCTGTTTTAGCAGCAGATATTTATGTACAGCCATTCAGCAACTGTCAAGATTTCTGTTCTTTTGTGTAAAGCATCTTATTCATCACAGCCGATGTTTGCCCAGTTTCCCGCTATACCTTGAAGTGTTACGAGCTATCTATACACCACAAGGTAACCTGTGAAAGCATAATATTGACTAGATCCCTGTTTTCCATCTGCTATTCATTTCTAAAACAAAGAGATGATGTTCCTGCAGAGTTCTTATCTTTCTTCATTCATCACAGCTGAGGCTTTTCCTCAGGTTCCCCATATCCTTTTTGTCCTCGATTGTGAAGCTAATTAATAGAATATCACAAAGTTTATTATTGCAAAAACAAATAATAGCTTTATTTGCTAAAGCAGTTCTGCTGAAACTGATGTGAAACCAAGTGTCACAGAAGCCTTCATACACAGCTCAGGACAAATTCCCCAAGTGCAGTTTCAGGGAGGCACGGCAATTTTGGCCTGGTAAAACTCTGCAGCAGGAGCAGACTGCATTATTCTGTACATTTTTCATGTGTTTCTACTTCAGTTTATTTTGATTCTTTGGACCACAGGTCCTCACTGCACATGCAATCGGAAGCTGCATGAAGTAGGACTTCCCAACAAGTCTTTTCTGTCTACTTTGCAGAAACCTCAGCAGACCACTCTAGCAAGCATCATGCTGCCTTGGCAGCTGTCTCACACAAGTGAGAGCAGCACACTACCACTTCCCCACATGGAAGCAAACCATATCTCTGCTCCTACTTACTCAGAAGTGACAGCAACTCACACATCGTGTCAAGCAGTGTCACCACACTGAACCTCACTCCAATGCTGAGCTTACTCATCAGCCATGCAAAAGAAAAACATAAGAGGAGTACCCATAATGTGCCTAACTTGCCACTTTATGATCCTTCAGATTGAGAACAGGCATCCTTGGATGTCCATGTGCTCTATTCAGGATTATTTTTCCAGAAAGGGCATCTAGGAACAGAACTGAGCTTGTCGTCTCCTCCCATCTCTCCCACACTACAGCTCTGCAGCCCTAAGTATAGATGTCCAGTGGTCCAGCAGGCTTGTCCAGACTTGGTTCAAGATCTTCATACCAAGGGCACAGCTGTTGAACAGTCTCCGGTTTGGGGTCTTCAAGAAGATACTATTCATCAACTTGAATTTTATGCACACCATTTCCTTACCCCAGAACAGCAAGGAGGTTAGCAGACTCCTGATACTGCTGCAACACTACTCTACTAGCAGAGCTGCCCCAGCCCCTTAAGGCTGGAGGTGATGAGCTGCGTGGTTTCCACAGTGTCCTTTAACCATTTCATAGAATCCTTCCAACCCAGTCCATAGGTTTATGTTGAGAAGAGACCTTAAAAATCATCTACTTTCAGCCCCCCTGCCATGGGCAGGGGCAGCTATTTCAGTTCTCTGGCATATTTTTTAAGTTAAAAGACCGGCAGAGCTGGCCAGGTAGTTGGTCTGTTCTGCTATCTCGGGTAATGAGAACAATGTAATACCTACATAGTCCTTAAACCATACCAGAAAGCACAGGTTATTCTCTATACTATATATCACAGAACAGCAAAACCTTAAGAAATGCATGTTTGTGCTATGAGTGCACCACATTTACTCATAACTTGTTTACTTTGAATCATTTGTAATTTCTGAAGCAAGATGCTATCCAGCAGATGCAGACATCAGCATTGTCCATATGACAGTCTGAAGAAAAGGTTCCATCTTAACAATAATCCTTTTCCAACTTAGATGATTCTGTGAATGCTGTGCTGCTCATAGAACTCTAAGTGTTCCTCCGCCTTCTAACCTTTTCTATGCAACCACATACTGACATCCCTTAATGAAAGTGTTATTTGTTCAGCCTCCCATCCCCATAATGAATTTCAATTTGTTCAAAAAAAAAAAAAGTGAACAAAAGCATGGTACCCTTCCACAGCAATTGAATATCTTTTTCTTTTAAACAGTACTGTACAGACAAAACTCAAGGGGAAGCTCATGATCTGAAATTTTTTTCTAGAAGAGTTATGATGTTAACCAGCAAAATATTTAGAAATATGAAATTCCAAGAATTATGACATCTGGCCTACTTAATCTGAGCAGTATACTAGTTACAGGCTATGTCTGGATTATGAAATTGCTTTTAAATACATATATTTTAAAATTTTGTTTAAAAAGAAAACAATTTGCTTTCAAGGTATCTCTTGATATTCTTGTGGTGGGCAGGGGAGCACACTGAGCATAGACTAGCAATTTCCTTCCAGATCTTAAAACAAAAAAAAAGCATTATTTTTTCCTGTAGAAAATGAAAAGAAAATTAACCACCCCAAATCTTACTGCTGTTTTACTCTACTGGGTAATTACACTCCCTAACAAGAACAGGCAACAGCTTTTCCAGATCAACTTGATCAATCCGGCTGCATTCACTTTTTAATTAGTTTCAGTTGTGTTTAGACTTTCATTATGCCAAGAGGATCTTTTTGTTCCTGTTTTGCTTGTCTTTTGTATGGGAGTTTCCTGGCAATCATTTGTTTCTCTCATTATTATAAGAGTTTAGTCATCTTAGATACCTTTGCTACCACAAAGTCATCTCTTTGCTGTGCTTACTGAATTTTAAAATCAGTTCCTTATTCTCTAAATGTAAAATGTCCTGCTTCCACACAGACAAAGCCTATTAATGCACTCACAATAGTGAAAATGGGCTTTTTCCAAGGCAACTATGAAATACTGATTAGTAAGCTCTCATTATTAGAGTACAGTATTAACTTTTGTTGTATTGTAAAACCAAACCTCACCCTCCTCCTGTATAAATGTACATTAGTCTTCAGATTCCAAATATGTTTGATTCATTCTTTGTCACCTTGAAGTGACAGCCTGAACCATTTCAGAAAATTATTGGCAGAGACTAATTCACTAAAAAGTTCCTTAAATCAAGCTTTTCTTCCCATTTTGCTTACACCTGTTACAAGAGCCCTTTGTGCCTTACTTTCCATCATCTCTCCCCAGAGATGAAGTCTCATCCACAAGCAGCTCCATGCCTCCATACTGCATGAAGAACTCCTGTATTTTAATACACTATTAATGCATGCTCTCAAAACCAAGTTCTTTGACTGCTAGTTCAAGTGGTAGTTGTGCTTGCAGATTTCACTTTTTTTTTTTAAAAAAAAAAAAAAAAAAAAAAAAAAACAGGAAAACATTGGGAACAAGGTTAGACAACTGAAACCCAAGAGCAATAAAGCTGTCAGGAGTCAAGGCACTGTTACCTGTTTGCTGAAGAGTCATGCATCTCCTACCTTTGCATGCTGACAGCAGTAGGAACAGTTAAAGTTACTACTATAGTAACATAACATTAAACTTGAAAAACTAAGCTGCATTTGCTTGATATCTTATTGTGTGTGTATATATTTAAGGAGTACACATACGGTACTATGTACAGTGAGACAAAAGTTTGGAGCAAGCTACAGCTATCAACATCTCAACACTGCATTATCTTTCCTAGAGATAGGAAAATTATCTAGGAGACTAGCATTATCAGAATATCAGTTACAACAAGTCTGTCTGATCAGAGATGGAAATAATTAGAGATTAAAGGAGGTTGTATTGATTAAAAAGGACCAAGAAATTTTCCACAACATCCTCCTTGAGGGGGAAAAAAAAAAAAAAGATAAAATTATCTCCCTACCAATGACTTTCAGGAAAAAACACTAACATATCACTATACCTCTGAAAGGAGGTCCATCACTTCTGCAGTATGACATTGCTAATGTAGAAGAGGAACAGCTGAATGACAGAACTGACAACTATCTGATAACCTTTTCAAGAATCAGGTTTGACAAGATTTTGAAAACAAATGGGAATGATTAATTTATTCTACATTATCGTTTACACGAATTATCCATTCCAATTTTAGAGGACTGGATGAAGACTCCAGGTTGGAACCTTAGGACAAACCTAGAAATGGTTCTGCAAGTTAAGACAGAAGTGATGGAATTTAATAATCATTAGAGTGCACTCCTTGGAAAACAAACTGAGATAAGAAAGTGTTCCCTCAGTGGATGATTAACTGAATCAGGGCCACAGAAAAGAGAGAGCAAAGCACTTGCTTCAGAGTAAGGCATGCACTCTGTGACAGAAATCACAAGGAAGGTGCCAGCCAGAGAGTGCTTACCCTATGATCCTTCTGGTTAGGTTTACTGCAGGTTTCCTTGTGCCTGTTGGTGTTTGGTAAGTATGCAAACCAAGTGGCACATGCCGTGCATCTCATGAGTCATTCTGCTTGTGCGGTAAAGTGTCACTCCCTGCTGAACAGTTTACCTGCACGTTCTCAGTTTTCTTTTCTCCGTTTGTCTTTCTCCCATTGCTTCCATCAATGCTATATATTGGTTCTTTGTTCCAAAACAAAGCTGAAAGCTTTTTTTTTTTATACTCCATATTAGAAAAAAACATATGAACTTTGGAAGGAAATTAGAAATGATCACTACTTCAAGCCTTACACAGCATGATGCAATTACTAAGTGCATGTGTTTTAGAGAGGAAAATAAGACTAAGATATCATATCGCTTATGTTTACTAACTTCTACAGAAGAATTTCTGAAGAAATACCTTTCCTACAGTTTCTTATTAATTAATTCTTTAGAAACTGGAATTATCAAAATATCAACTCCCTACTCTATTTTATTTGTACATTTTTCTTATTGTAGGAGTTGAAAAAGTGAGGAACAACTACCACGATGCATTCCAGAAGAAAAAAAAGTCTCATACTTTCAAGAGAAGAGGTATAAAGACAGAATTGATTCAATTTTAATCTTTCCTATGTGTTTAGATTTGAAAATCTGTTATATTAAAAACACAAAAGTCAAACCGAAACACAAATATTAAAGGAATCCTTAAAATGACAGTGCTCTTAAGCACAGACATGAGACAAGTAGTTGCAAGTAGTTCAGTACTAAAAAAGTAAAACTTAATGGTCTTCAGTCAGTGAAAGGTTTGTAATATTACCTGATATACAAGGATAGTATCACATATGAATTAAAGTATTGCATCTTTGCAGAAGCTGACCAAGAAAGGTGTTTTGGTTTGGGGTATTTTGTTTTTGATGTTGTTTTCTTAAGAAAAATCCTTAGCATAACCCAAATATTCTGTAGATTTTGCATGACAGACTTCGCGTGACAGACATAAGCAGGCTTTTTTGTTTTTAATCTGTCATGGGTTTCAGCATAAGAATGTGTCTGTTGTAAACATTTCCAGCAGAAGAGTTCTAAAGTTAGTGCACTATTTCCATTCTAAACATACCCAGGGATTTTGACTGCACACAATCCAGTCAGAACTGAAATCCTGCAGTTTATCCTTCTCCACCAGCTCAAAGTGAAGGGACTTGCTGGACATTCCACAACAGACAGTTACTTCCTTTCTTTCCCCCTTATAGAATAAGGTAGGTGGCTTCAAGCATAAAAGATTTAGGGCTACTGAAGATTAACTATAAGAATTAACAAGTTAATTCTATGATGCTCATAAAATGAATTTAAGGACCCTAAATAAAATCAGCAGTCTTTTTATGAAGTGCTAGATGCCTTTACAAATCCTAATCTAAAAATTTGATTTGAACGTTGGTTTAAATACACATCAGTAAGTTGATTTGTATTTATCTAGCAACATATTTTAGCATACACTTCTGTGTTTGCACAGCTTTTGCAAAGTTTGGAATCTTAAACCTACTTATAAACATGGTATGCCTTATATGCTTCACACCCACCTCCTTTTATTGTTTGGTGGGAGACACATAGCACTGTAGGTCACTCCTCACTATTAGCATTTGGTCATATGCTTGATTTGCTGCCCTATGAAAAAAATAATTGGATAAGCATGCCCTTTTGAACACAAAGTACTCTTACAAAAGTAAATATAGGTTTCTGTCATGCTCAAGACTAAGTGCATGCTCATTCCAATCCAGGTGCTGTTTGTATCTAAGATCAAATTAACTCTCACTTAACCATGCCAAGAACAGAAAACGAGTTCTGTTTGCATTTAAAAAGACCATTGATTTATAATTGTCCCAGATCCATTTCTTAGCTGAACAAAGCTTTTCAGAGTAGGACAGAAGTGTCAGACAAGCTGGGCAGCAATACCCATTCAAATCTCCACAAAGACACATAAGATGGAGAAAACTAATTCTATTCTAACAGTGCTCCAAAGCTAAATACTCTGCACTCCCATTTGAAATCACGTTCTACAGATTTGAAAAGGCTTAACATTGGAAAAATGGGAAGTGGTGAGGCATGATATAAGCATTAGAAATTTTCAGATTGCCCAAGATGTCAAATTACTTTACCATAGGTTATTGTGTTCAGTCCCAGTTGTAGCCAATAAAGACCCACTCTAAGATTTCTCTATCTTGCCAATGTTTTCTTTCTCTGGGGCATAAGATTTTTTTTCAGGGAGGATATGAATGTGGGAGAAACCAACATCTACAAACGTAGCACCACTTTCAGCAATTGAAAACTCTCATTGGAAGTCTCCTGTTGTAGAATGACTTCTTGGTCAAGTCTCACAGACAGAAAAAGCAAGAAGTCTGAAGAGCACAGTTGGATTCAATTTTGAAGGAAAATCTTCAGGTACTCATCATGTACCTTCTGGTTTGGGTTGTATCTTGTTTTCAGGGGGTGGAATCAGCAAGGGAGTTTATTAATAATTTTATAAGAAACTAACAAAACTAATCACTTCAGCATGAATAGGATACTTAAAGAGGTTGACCTGAAGACTGTGAAGTTGCATTAACAAAAGGCATTCTTCTCTTCATTGCCTATATTTAATTTATACTTCAAATTATTTTAAAATTTGAAGATGTCCCTTTCATCCCGACATTGTTTAAAGACAAAGCAGAAGCTTCATCGTTACTTTGCATAAAAGTATGATGATGCTCATAGAAAATATCTTTTCAATATTTTGTGAGATCTCCCAACCTTCTACACGTCTCCAGTGGAAGCCATACTCTGGATGACATGAAGCTTTATGAGCACAAACACAAACTGCCAGCTGCTGATTCTTCCCCCTACTCTCCCTTCAATGATTAAGTCTGTAAATAATTTGTGAAACCATGATCTTAAACTGAAAATACTGCAGCTAACATATGCTGATAACTGACCAACTGACTAACATATGCTGATATGCTGACCAACTGACCAATGACATATGCTGATAACTGACCCTGTCTAGACCATGTTATAACACGGCAAACTAATTTCACATTGAGGTTAATAATTAGAGCCACAAACAGCCTGTAAATGTTCACAAAGTCATACAATTACAGCAGATTTACAATTATAAATCTATCTATGCATGCCAAATGACTTAAAGATACATTGGCTACATTCTCAAAATGTTTCACCATGATTACATGTGTCATTTTAACCTATTTGAATGTTTTGACAAAGCTGTTCCATACTCATTAACCTTCTTCCCATGGTTTTATTAACTGTTTTCTTCCCCTTTTAGTTCAATACACTGAATACCCACATTATAAGTCACAGAACAATATGTTAAAAAAAAAAAGTTATTAAATATAGACTGCTCTATCCACTCTGGTCACTATCAACATCCTCCAAAACTTTGTATCAAGTTTGGGCAATGTGCCAAACATTCATTTTTAATTATGCTTGCCCTTACAGACAAAGTTGATGGGTAGATTTTCCATACACCATCTCCTACAACCCTAAGGCACAACTCCAATCAGTCACCAACTGCTGGCTCCCTAAGTTTCTCTACAGCTCAGTTCCCAATTCCTGTCTTGAGAGGTTCATGTTTATGCAGTACAGGGACCTGACTTTCACAGACAGTAAAGGGGAGTCCATCTCCATGGGTACATTCACTTCTGGGTACAGGGCAAATTCACAGACACTAATGTGGTGAGGTGTGGAGGAGTTTAACAGCAGCGCATTTCTATTAGGTAATTGCCTGAATATACTGGAAATAAACCACATGTATGAACAGCACTTCAGGACAAATCCCCAGACTTCCCAAGTGTAACTACCTCTGCACCTAGCCTGTCACATAGCATTAACAGATTTCATCTAGCAAGACAAACGCTCACTGTGCCTGCCTGAAACACCTGAGTCACAAAGCACGTGAGAACCATTATGTGACTCACACCATCAAGCAGGCCTCTTCAGTACTGCACAGATTGCTCCTTGGGCAGCCCATAAGGCAAGTAATTCTAGCAAATGGCACCTTCCTCCAAGGTAGCCTACTGCATCCTTTGGGAGCCATGCCAGACCAGAGTTGTTAGCACACTGCAAACACCAGCATGCCAATGCCCCTCTAAGGGGGAAAGCTGTGGGTAGATGCATTGTGCGTTGCTGTGGCACTGTGGGCGTCTCTATGCAGCCCCCTTCCTCTTTCATTTGGGTAACTAGCAAATGACACAGGAGAGATAACAGAACGCAGCTATTACCATATAACTTGCTTGGAAAGTATTCTTAATGTTTTGGAAGCTTTGATCTTCAGGAAAATCTACTTAAAAGGCTACCACTGTGGTTGAAAACCCTTGGTACTGGAACTGAAATGGCTTAATACAGTGTGAAAAAGACTGTTGCTAAAATCCAACTAAGTTTAAAAAAAAAAAAACAACTACAGGGATCTATTTTCTTAGCTGTTCCATGGAACTACTGGACACCATCTGACAGCCATTAATGCCAACACAAGTTACATCAACTTCCACATACACCAATGAGAGAATATACCCCTAAATTTAGAACAAAAGTATGCTAGAGAGGAAACACCCACCATTGCTTATACAAAGTGAGAGTTGACTGAAAATTGTTTGATGTATCATAGTGTTCTACAATTCCTCTGAGGTAATTTATGATTCTTGGCTATTCTATAGCTTGTTCATTAATCCATGAAAGAGACTTCCCAGAACATACAAAATTAAGGTAGGGCACAAAATATACTACTGGGTTACACAACTTGCAAGCAAAAGCTTCCCTTTGTGCACTATGAAGAACAGAGATTTTAATTTCTAATCACCAAGGTGTAATCTCTAAACAAAGAGTAGGATCGTTGCCCAAAACCTTGTGGTTATACCTTCAAAGAAATCAACGCCTCAAGTGAAGTAAGCCAGAAAAACATGCAGCACAAACTGAGTTTATTCTGGAGGAAAAGACGAAACTTGAATAGCAGTTGTGACAGAGTATCTTGTATGCCTCTAGGGTCTTGAACAAACTTGAAATGCATATCTTCCCTACAAATGTGTTTGACCAGGATGAGCAAAATTAAATATTTCTGTTCTTACCTTCATGCAGTGTACAGTAAGGACTATTCCACCAAAAACCCCAAGGAGAAATGGTGGGAAGGGGGATTAGAAGTCAGACAGTGAAAGTATAGACATCACATGAAGAAATGCACAAAGAGGAACTTTGTGCCAATTTCTCAACAAAATGTGCATAGTTTGAAGTTTCTTCTTTGTCTAGATCATTAAGGTTAACAGGAGATTACACAGGAGTGAGATCTGGATGTACTTCCAATAATTGGCTGCTCAAAATCTATAGCTTCCCTTTTTGCTATAGTGACTGGTTTGTACTTCCAGAAAACCCCCTCACCCTTAAGACAGGTTAGTTTCTTGTTGCTACATTCTACTGTGGTAGGAAGAACAGAAAAGAACAACAACAAAAAAAAAAAACACACCACACACACTACATTTGTCTGTTCTAGTGAGAAGTACGACTTCTTCAGAAAACCCCACAACATCCGTTATGGCAGCATCTGGGACCACAAGAAGGGGTGGGCCACCACTCAAGATCACCTTCACAGATAAGGTGCCACCACAAGCAGGTACCTGAGCTCATGAGTCTGCCTTCAGCAAATACAAAGGAACTAAAACAAAATTTTGTACAAAATAAATGTATTTCAGTAGAGATTGATATAAAGGAGTAAGATATGAGTAAAACAGCAGCATATTTTTCAATGGAACCATAAACCAGAATTTGTCATATTAGCCAAATCATAAGTTTATTATGTCAGAGTATTTTCCCCATCTATCCAGTACTTTACATGTGGAGTTTTAGTGTATTCAGTCCAGAGATGCACTAAGTTCCCAGTACAAGATGAGCTGCTGATCATTTTCTGGACAGACCTACTGCAGCAGATATAAGAACTAATAAAATGGACCCCCACCACCAAAGACCCAAATCAATCTGCTCTGCAGCTCTCCCCTGCCTCCCTCCCTCCCTCCCAAAGCAGCCCACTAACTATCCTACTCCACAGCCAGAAAGTCTCAAAGTCTGCTCTCCCAAGCTAAGGAAATACAGAGCAGACACCCTGATGTCAGCTTAGCCATCTGAGGTACATCCAGAGAGCTACTGGCAGTTATTCCCATTAAAAAAAATACAAATGGAGTTTGTTTCATAGTCCATATACTACCAGTTTAATATATTAATTCAAGAAGCACATTATAGTAGAACAAAATATTGAGGAATATAGTCAACACATGGAGACAAATGGATATTTACCTTTTTTTTTTTTTAAATCATCACTCAAGCATTCTGTTCATCAGGTTTTACTCTGTATTTGTATTAATCTAGAAATAACTTTGGTTTAAGCAGTTGCTATGGGTGGTGTCCACCCTCGTTCCCCAGTGTGAAAGCTGAGGAATACATAAATTAACAAGAAGCTTCCTTCCCCTGAAGGAGTTGTTTAATTTTAGAAGTGTCAGGGAAATGTTAATGTTACATTTTGTTGCGTATTTTCCAGCAGCATGTGGCATATGCCGAGAAGGGAAATAACACCATTTGTCATGATGACTTTACAGCCAAGGCAGGGAAGGGGGGAAGAACTGAATTAAACCTGTAATTCATAGATCTGTTAGGTGTTGTTCTCTGCTATCCAGATCATATTTAATAATTTAAGGTGGGTTTAAGATTCTTCCTCTTCCTACCCAAACTTCACTGCAAAACAAGGAGAAATTTGGTTTTCAGTCGAAGGACTGTGTGCCAGATTTGACTCATCAAGTTGGGAACAAAGTTCTAGCAATTGATTCATCATTTTCTAGCTAATCCTTGTTTACACAACTTTTAAGTTTAAACATAGAAAGTGATAAAAATTAAAATTGCTAAATGAAAAAAAACTTATTTAGTAGTAAATTTATCTTTTCATAGCAAAGGAGACTTTGACACTCTTAAATAGTTACAAACTCAAAAGTACATGAAATGGGGAAATTGTTTTCCACCCAGCTCAAGCACCACTCATGACTCTTACATAATAAATTTGAGGGAGGCATGTGTGAATGAAAAATGAAGAATCCAGTAACACATTTTGCCTTTCCCTAAGGTATTGACAAATGCTTATATAATTTGATTTCCCCTAGGCTTCATTAGAAGAGACAGTGATATAATTTATCAGTGCAGCCATTTTTGACTAGACATCAGTTTGTTTCTTTCAGCTCCCCCAGCTACCTTAAGCAAATCTCCTTCTTTCATCAATCCTAGGTCCAAGCCGATAAAATATTTGGTCCTCTCTTTGGCTCCTCTTTTGAGGTATACATCCAGTACAGAGAAATATTACAAGAAGAACTAACAGGACTCATTGCATAAACTAACACAAAGCTGCATTTTCAACATTTCACTTTCAAACTTAAAATAGAGAGAACAGCAACTTTGTCTGACTCTTTGCAAAGCCAGTAACCTCAATCAAGAGCATTTTTATGTTGAAATGCATGAGGACTTTTATGTTACATGCTAAGAATTGATTTGTTATCTGTCCCACTGTTTCCCATCAGGATCAGCAACAAGTCTGAGTTGCCCAGTATTTCTCTGGGACAACTGCATTATGGATGATGGAGTTGCTCCAGAGCAAGAGAAGTGCCAGTTTTACACAAACACAGAATGCATTTCAGAACATGAAGATAGAGGAAGTAAAATTAAAATCTAAATCTGCTTGCTCTGAATTGGTTTGACCAAGTTGCCTCTGAAGGGCATCACTATTTGATTTCTTCCTACCCCTAAACAGATTTAGTACAGCAGTATGAGAAACTTAATTCCGGTGCACAGCTGACCCTGCTATAAACACTTCAACAAATCAGAAAGGTCTCTTTTCCATATTATTACAGGCTCTAAACCTATGTTTTATAAATGCGGATAAATACAGATATTACTACCTTATTATGTCAAAATGAATATCAAACCCGTCTTCAAAATACAGCTCTGCATTTCAGTTCATTCAAGTTTTTCAAGCATTCCTCCTGTCTATATCTAGAAATGTCACAGCAGACAGGTGCCAACAAGTACTAGAGCCAGGTTTCCCATTGCTACTAAAAAACCTCAAATGTTGGTGCTGTTGACTGCTCAGCACCCTCAGTTTGTACCAATTTTGAGATTTCAGAGATCTTGCACTCACAGCACGTACTTGCTTGCAAGAACCTCTGGAGGTGACTTGTGCAGGTGCCAGTGGCACACATGGGCATCCGGGGAGAACACAGACGAAGGAGCAGAACTTGCTGCCAGCTGAGTCTGAGACCTCCAGCTGCATTATTCACTAGTGCTTCTGGGTCTCTCTCCATGTTTTCTGCCTGGGAGCTCACTGACACACAAGCACAGCATCAGTACATTCAGCTTCCTCTGCCAGCAAGAGAGGGTATGGTAAGGAGACAGTTTTGTAGGAAGACCAGGAAGATTGAGGTCCAAATCCAGTGCGAATAGTCATGTGGCAGGTCCTTGCCAAGCCTTATGCCTTCAACACAGGATCATTAACTAGCTTATAGAGTTTATAAAACAGATCCAAATTATTAGCTTGGGGAAATAAAGAAAACAGTGTTATTAGTGAAGCCAACATCCTATTACCTTTATTTCATCTCAGTAAAGCAGCTGGTTAGATGCTCTGCTGAGCTTTCCACAGAACGCTTCCAGTGGATGCAGAAAGCAGAAGCATGACCTTTCTCAGGCTTTCCAGCAGAATTTTCCATGAATTTGGGTTTTAGACATCACTAAGCTCATTACTGAAAAGACATTAACCAGAGAGACTGTACAGTATTGGTATTACCATAAAACAAATGCAAAACTAAGTTTTGCTTGGAGTCATATGAGGGAAAGAAAAAAGAAACAAAAAGACAAAAAATCAGAACATTCTGTAATTGTAACTGGACGATTTTGGAAAGAAAACAATTAGGGGAAAAAAATGCTAATCCCATCATGATCATTCTCTCATAGAAGCTGTAGAAATCGCTTTCTGTAAAAATAAACAGAAATGAACATTTTTGTATAGGCCATAAATGCCAGAACACTGAAGAAACAACTTTAATTTTGTAAGGACTGAAAGGATAAGTAATAAGTTGGCAGGACTGCTTAGACATTTGTGAGTTCTCATAAATATTACCTACCACAAGTCTAAATCACTGCCAGCTCTGGCTTATGTTAACCTATTTTAATATCTTACCAGCTCCTCTGCCAGAGGATAACTGACCTTTCATATTTTTTTTTTCTAGTTCTAGTGCACAGCAGATAGCATCAAGTAAATGATTATCAGTGCCCAGAGAGACTGGAAACCTACAAATTTTGTTTCTCATCTTTTGGACAGCCTGTTACCTCAAATTGTGATTTATTAGATTTTTAAGAGCTTTTAACAATGATGAAATCCCAACGTAAAACTAAATGTTTTAGAGTAATAAGTCTTGCACTGAGTACCACTGTCCACAGAATAGATGAGCGAGCATTAGTTTTATCAAAGCTGTGTTACGGATGACCTAGAATATTAAGCTTGCATAACAGCGTGCTCTACTTTCTGGCCAGATTCTTCTATTTGCTAAGGTAAAAATGACAGGCACACACATACCTATGTGGATTCAAATATGTATGGCACCCCCACTGATTTAGACAACATAAACAAAGTTGAATTACCACCTCTGCTTCTTTTGAATTTTCAAAGCATGTGCCAGTATACCTGAACTGATTGACAACAGAAACGAAGCAAACACACAAAGACTTGGTTCAAGTCCAGCAGCCACAGGGTTGCAGAGCTTGAGCACTGACAAAGCCCACAGCACACAAAAGAGCTGTGCATTGTTTAACCTTCTCTGCTTCAACAAGGGAAAAAAGTTATGACTTGGAAACAGAAACATTAGATCTTGGGAAGTCACTTTAATTCTATTGGAAAAGAAGCGCAACAAAAATGCCAGTCAAATAAGATCTAGTTTTCCTCTTAAAGCCATAGGGCAAAGTCAAAAACCACAGTCTCACTCCCATACACATTTCCCTATCGGCAGCAGAGGCCTGTGGCAAGTGTGCTAATGACAAAGGAATTGCTGCTGCATCCACTTTGATCTCCAACTGCAGCGAGAGAAGAGTGAAACCTCAGACCAGAAGAACTCCACTGTTTCCCCGAGGGCCAGCTGGATCTGCCTGCTTTGCTAAGCAGAGAACCATCCCTGCTTCTATTTCTGAGAAACCCTTGGCTCTGTAGGAGATGTGTGCTGCCACAAGATGTGCTGGTGTTTCAGATCTGGTTATCCCTTTACAGTAGCACTTCCCCTTCTGCATTTCTGAATTAAGTGACAGAATTACATGTTGAAATTGCCATAAGGGGTGGCATAATGCTCTTTGGGTTGTCAGGGAACATGTTCCTTAAGATTTACAGAGAAGGGTTGTTCATTTTTCTGATTTGTTTGAGCATGTGGGATTTCTCAAAAGGAAGGGTGAACTGGGTGCTATCACAAGCAGCTATCAGATAGCAGCAGCCTAAAATTCCATGTACATGAAAAAGGAATATAGGCATGGATAGCAATAAGGGGTTAAAGTAGTACAATTACTCTGTTGCTACTCCAGATATTAAAATATGAGAGGAGCCACAGAAAATATTAGACATCATGAATTCAACATCTCAATGTATAAATTATCTGTTTAAAAGTAGTTTTGAATTTCCCATATCCTGCAAGGATAAGTGTAGGTATAGTATCATATTTCTGCAAAATCCTAATAAGAGTTTTGTATTGCCTGAATTCAGGTGAAACACGTGGCTTTATTAGACTTCAAAACAAACAGCCTAGACATTCAAAATACCACATTGAAACAGAGGTCTAAACAAATTCCCGAGCAATTCACTTTAAATACATGCTCTGTACTATCATGCTACACAATGGAGAAAAATTTTCTCATTTAGGAGCTGAGTCATAAAGACACTATCCTGCTGGTTAATGGGATGTTCCAGAGGATGCAAGTAAATAGTCGTCCAAGTACAACTTCAAAAAGGCATGTGTCTTCAGTGATAAGTATCACTTTTACTGTTCTTATTCCCACTGCAACTTTTATGAACAACTGCAGCCTTCAACATAAAAATGAAAGATTTTAAAATTTTAATATTAAAAAATCCTACATAGAAGCAAATACTGTATGCTTGTTCTGTTCTTGCCCAGAGAAGTTAAATATGCTAAATATCCAACTCCAAGGAGATACAGATCCTTTTGCTTTTGTTCCTTATCTGTAAGAAGAGGATATTATGTCTTCATTTCAGAGGGATGTTACAGATGAATCCTTTAAATATTTGTGGGATGTTACAGCAGAAAGAAAATAGAGCCAACAAACACAAAGTGTTCACAGATAAGATGAGAAGGACCACAGAGAATCAAGTTTGAGCTACTGTTTTAGCTGAAAGCTAAACCTTAAAATTTGATCCTTGCCATGCAATTATCCCTCTTCCCATCTGAGAAATGGAAGACTACTATGCTTCATCATTCACTCAGTGAACTGGAGACCATCAGCCACATATGCAGCACCACTGAGTCATGACCAGACCCTTCCACCAGCAATGATCATTACCATTTTCTTGCTGCAAACCAAACAAGCTAAGTCATTTCTTTGATTTCACCAAACTGAAGAGTTGAATATCAATGTTTCAAAATCCTTTGTTTCCTCATGGAATGAGGAAATACCCGATTCATACATTATATGACATGGTGACTTCATGCTGTCACATCAAGCAGTAGTCCTGTAAGGCAAAAGTCACGGCTGCACTGGATACCACACATCACACTCGATAGAGGGGGGCATCCCTCCTCTGCTTTTCCACACCAAGCTTCTCCCCTACTCCCAAACAGAAGCTCTGCAGCTTTTCATGTTTCAGAGCCCTTTCTCAAACAGAAATAGCCGCCTCCTCACTACCACCTCCACCATCCTAAGCATGGCCGCTGCCCCAGAGGTACAAGACTCCCTTCTGACAGGGCTGATATAAGCAGTCCTGTTCTCTCTTTGTACTTAGATTTGTAGCCCAATGCTGGCCCCCACACACATAAACATAGGTGCCTGGGCTTGGGTACCCAAAAACTGGTCTGTTTTTACCACATGTAGCAGCCCAGCTCTGAGACAGATGTTACTATGTATAGTGTTTTTTTCCCCTCATGTCCTTGCACAGCTCTGTCAAAATGACTACACACAACGACAACAAAATCTCAGAACACCACAATTTACTCTCTGGAAAGATTAAATAGATCACAAGTTCTGCAAGCATATTTATCCGATTTCAGCATGTAAAATATGCAGCATTCCTAGCCCAGCTCATAAAGCTTTTAGCAGCTATAAGGATCTCTTCTTTTTCCAAATGTTGGGGAGTCTTCCTAGCAGGCTTTCAGAGGCCTTTTACTCAAAAAGAAATACTGTCTATGCAGGCCAGGAAATCATTTCTTTAGGCAAATGTTAGACTACAAGTTCCAAAGGACTGAGATGCTTTGAAAGCTGGTCTGCCAACTGACTTTGTCCCACTTTGAAAACAAAAGCAACTCTTTAGAAAGCACTTTCTTAAAGCTGTTAATCCTTTAAAAAGAAACAATTCTTAAATTATCTGCCCTATGAAAGCAAACAACAGAGCCCAAGGGAGTCTTTCTGTAAGGTTTACATAGCAATTTGAATAGGTTCCTTCTAAAATGTACACGATATGCAAATAACTGTTACAGAGCAGTAACACGTGAAAACACATCTTTTATGCTGTTTTATTGAACATGTAAATGAAGAACACTTAACTCATGTTCAGGAAGCACAGGCAACTACAAAATACATTCTACGGAAAAAAAGTTATTTAGGAAACAAAAGATCAAACCCCCTGCCTTCAGGAGTTACAGCTTACTGTTAAAAAAAAAAAAAAAAAAACTCAACTCATTCATTAAGAGCAT
Source organism: Anas acuta (assembly GCF_963932015.1). Taxonomy (NCBI): domain Eukaryota; kingdom Metazoa; phylum Chordata; class Aves; order Anseriformes; family Anatidae; genus Anas; species Anas acuta. The sequence goes on from NC_088981.1 coordinate 39,774,385, forward strand.
CAAAGAGGAAAGTGATGGCAATTTTTGTCACACTGAGACTACATAACCCATAAACATTGAGCTACTGGTACTCCACATTTGGTTATACTCACTCCATGGCATAAGTACCATTTAAAATAATTACTACCTCAGCTATGTCCACTGCAGCAGGGATTTAGGGAACTGCTGAATTCAGCTCATCTCCACAGTCAGTGCTGCTCACCATCTTGAAGATAAACCAGATTTAAGTTATTTGTAACATCCTCTGAGAACACCAGTCACAGTGTTTCACCAGCATTTCATTAAAATATGAAAACATAGCCATTTAAACAGGCCAGGAGCAAGTTCATCCAATCCTGAAAGAACACATAAGTGTATATTGCAGATGAGGAAGTTTTTTTTCTTTAAGACCATGTCAAATTCGAGATACACTCTATGCTACTGCCAAAGCAACATCAGGAATTAACACCCTTTTAAGCCTATTGTTACTGTAGTGTGATTTTTCTTAATATAAAATGCTATCCCAAATTCAGTGATAGACATCAGAAGACATTATGCCATACAAATTTCCAGCAGCAGAAGCCATCCAAAAGTAACCACCCTCCCCAGAACTGTTCATTCAAACAAAGCAAAGGAAGGGAGCATGCATAGGTAGGACAACTCTCTCAAAGACAGACCTATTTTCTGTTGTTCTTTTAAGCTTTTTTATTAATTATTTTCTAATGACACACACAAGTGTTATACATCCTCAGGATTTACTCTGAAAGTGGTATGTGAATGCTGGTTTAGAATAAGTGCCTTATCTCAGAAACATAATGCCCAAACAGACATAGGAGTTTGATCATCTGATTTAATTCTGAAACAAAGAACTCTGGAAACTCATTAGGCTTTTGCTAAGATCTCTTGAATGGCAGATATACTTAAGAGTTTTTGTTCTGGTTTGGTTGTTTTTTATTTTTGTGTTTTTCCCCCCCCTTCCTCCTCCCTTATTTGTTAAATTTCATTTAAGACCCCCCTTCCTTTGGGAAAGTGGATTTTACTATATAAAAAGCAATACTGACCACTTCTTACAGGAGACATAATTCTCTCCTATAGAAGAACGCAACATCCTGCTCCCCACAGTTAGCAAATTAAAGCGAAGGATGCTCAAAGTATCCAGAATCTCTGTGCCAAATCTTTAAAATGTGACCAAGTTGAAAGGTAATTAATACCTCCTTTTAACAGTATATGCACATGTGGCAGTGATTCCCAGCCTCCGTGTGCACTTTTAAATAATAAAATAAAAGGTTACTAATCTTTTCAAAATATTTTTTCCTGCAACATTAAGAAAGCTCTTGTTTTGCATTTTGTTTTATGCATGCTCCAAGAACAGCCCAATTCCCATACCGCTGATATTCTCAAAATTCTCCCATCCCAGTGAAATTTGCATATGTTAGATTCATTCCAGAATATCACGTCCTGACAGCATATAGCTGGAGAACTATTCATTCATCTCTGCAAACAAGTCTGGCACCTGTAACATTCTACTTTGATTGCAAAAATAAGGATAAGAGTTTCACAATTTTGATTGCAGTTTGCTTGACAAAGGGCAGAATCATACTAGAGGGTAGCCCAAATTATTCGGCTTGAACTTTGCTTTACTTACACTAATATACACTTATTTTGACCTGCAAGGAAGAAGAGTGGGAAGGAAAGGAGAAAAGTTTCTTCACTTCAGTCACTCTCAAGCCAAAGTCTAACGTAGGTACAAAAAGCTTCCTTTCCATTTGTATCATTATACTTGCTTCTACCCAACCATACTTGCTTCTACCCAACAGTCTTGTGAGCATAACCTGCAGCAGACGTATGTTTTAACCTCTTTCTGAATAGCTGCACTACTTGGACCTGGTTTCCATTTCTTATTGCCTTGTGTTCTGCACTGCCATTTACATCAGTGCTAGCTGGTTGCAATGCAGTCCATTCAAAGTGCGCCTTGTCTCAAACCTAAAAATAGCTCCATGTTCTCCCTAAGGAAGCACATGAAAAATGAGCTCTCTTGCACAGTTTAGGATTACATATATAGTTATTCATCATGGATAGATGTCCACCTGGAACTAGAAGCTTTTCTCTGAAGAGGTCACTGAAGTTAGCCCTTTAGAAGCAACAGGAGTTTTCGTTTCCTTCACCTTCTTAGTAAAGCACCCATGAATCAGCAAGAGGTGCTGGTGGGGATCCTCTCCATTTTTCCATTATTGCTATACATTGCATATAATTTAGAATCACACACATGCTTGCATACAAGTGTAATATTCTTAACTGATTACTCAGGAAAAAAAGAGTCAGTTTTACATCTGAACCTGTAACCGCTATAACTTTTAGGTAACATCTGCTTGGTTACAGACTCTGATAATCAATACACAAGATGTCTATAAGATATAATATAGAGCACTAGGAAACTCAGTTCATTCTTTTCTAAAGAAGAAATGGGATTGCAGTCTTAATAAGCAGGAAGGCACTTACAGATCTAGGCACATAGTTCCAGTTCAAAGTCTGGCACCTTTAAGGTATTTGCTAATATTTTTACAAATAAGAACAATTCTATCAGATTGCCTCCTTCTATCTCAAAGCAAGTACTTAAAGAGTTAACAAAAAAATGTGTATACTCGTATTGCTTTTTAGTACAGTACTTTCTTATGCAGCACGCTGGTATTTTCCATATGAAAGCCATGAGTCTGTAACAATACCTAATTATCATCATCTATTAAGACCTGTATTTCAAAACATTTTAGAAGTGGTTTTGGATTACTTCTTAGTTGGCAGCTTCCTACCAGCCTAAGAGTAAAGAGTTGCAGAGCCACCACTAGAAAATTAAAGTTACAGAGTGCAATGCTGCCATCTGCTGAAAATTGCTTGTCTTAATGGTCTAATAGCTGTTTCCAGAGGCTCGGTTACAGACTTTTGAACATTCAGAAGTACTTAAATCTATCCTATCTTATCACTTTGAGAAAAAGTAACAAGTTTTCTGATCAAGCATTTGTGCGTACAGACAAGTTCAACTATAGTCAAGGACAGCAGCTGCACTTCCCATTAATGGGAGGGCCACCAACACTCTTTAAAGCCCCACAGATTTCCATGCACCATACACAACGCAGCACTGATGCCCTGCAGAAAGTGCTTCCTGTTAGCAGCAGGCCCCTAAAACTATCATTTCATGCATAGTGACAACTCTGGGATAGGAACGACACCCAACCCCATGGTTCCTGTGGACATACAGAGAGGAAACTGCTAATCAGGAAGACACCATTGCCTCCCACAGTCTGAGGCAGGTATTCCACCTACCAGGTCTGCCACCCTTGGATATAGCCTTTTCAAAAACCTGAAGAGCCCATATTATTGATTTTATTTCCCTGCATCTAGTCACAGAATAATTAGGTATATTTTCTTCTAAATGATGGATGTAAAATAAATAAATAAATAATGCAAAAGATGTGATCTGGGATTTCAGCAAAGCTTTTGTTACAGGTGCAGCCTCACCTCAAGCACCATGGTCAGTTTGGGGCACCGCAACATGAGGACGTAAGATTATTATAGTGTCAAAAGGAGGACTACATAGATGGTGAAGGGCCTAGAGGGAAAGGAGTATGAGGAACGGCTGAGGCCCCTTGGTTTGTTCATCCCCCAGCAGAGCAGGCTGAGGGGAGGCCTCATGGCAGCCTGCAGCTCCCTCACAAGGGGAGCGGAGGGGCAGGCGCTGAGCTCTGCCCTCTGGGGACAGTGACAGGACACAAGGGAATGGCATGGAGCTGGGACAGGGGAGGGTCAGTCTGGGGATTAGGGAAAGGGTCTGCACCCAGAGGGGGTCGGGCACTGGGACAGGCTGCCCAGAGCAGTGGTCACAGCACTGAGCCTGCCAGAGTTCAAGAACTGTTTGGACAAAGCTTTCAGACACAGGGTTTGATTTCTGGGTGGTCCTTTGGGGACCCAGGAGTTGGTCTCCATGACCCTTGTGGGTCCCTTCCAACTTGGGATATTCTCTGATTATTTAAAAGTACTGCAGTGTCTTATTTACTGCAACCCAGATGAACAGTGCCAGATGAATTCAGGTACATGTACAGAGTTGTCTCCCAGCATGGTCTGTACCACACAAACATCACCAATGAAGCTGTCTGCAATTCATGCAGTTCAGTTTGATTGGCACTTCTTGGAAAAAGTCTTCAGTATTGTTTATCTTCATACAACACTTAAAAGCATGCGCCAGATATTTTTGCTCCCATTTCACCAGTACAAATCTGAAATATCTTCACTTAACTGAAGTAACATGAACATCCATTTCTCTCAATGTAAACAAACGGAGGATGTGAGCCTGTACACCAACTTCCAGTCATGCATGGGTTTACTAGACACAGATGCTTAACAGTACAAGCCTGATTTTCCCATGCCTTGCACGGAAGGAAGAACAGAATTACATTATAACACCACTGCATTAGAATAGTACCTGATACTCATTTTGAGCAGACTGTAAGTAGTCTATCAGGGAATACTAAACAGAAGGAATAGGTCTCTTCTATATACAGGATGGCAAACAAATACAGTAAATGGTGAATGTTACACAGCCTGCCTCTCTGTTACCATCTTTTAATTTCCAAGAAAAAAAAAATCTTATAAAAAAATCAGCCTCAATCATATCATCTAATTTGGTGCAGCTCCACAGTAATTATGATGGAATCGTGCTGCATCACTTACACTGATAAAAGGAAATTACCAGAAGATTCCAGAAGCACTCAACTGGACTTAATTCCAAGCATAAACTCCTAAGTGCTCCATTGATGCCTGTCAGTTTGATTACAGGATGAATCAGATTCCAAGAAATACTATCACTGTGTATTTCAAGGCAGTTTTAGTGGTACTGGCAGGGTGGGGGGAAGGCATTGCTCAGAGATTAAAACATTTATCCTTAATTCCATCTGCTGATGGGGTGAAGAAAGCCAGATTTTAGGAAAAGATAAATCAAATGAAAAAATACATGTAGTAAGCTGACATTTTGCACCAAATTGATCATTTTATGAGCACTAGACTGTTAAAGACAAAAACAAGATGGAAAGTTTATCAGTAAAGCAAGGCACAAGCAGAACTCGTGGGCGATACAGTCAACAGTGACACTAAGCTACAGCAAGGGCTCATGTACTCGGGGTCGCCCATAAGCGTCTGCATGGTAAATATGTAAGAGGAACTTTTGCCAGATCAACACTCGTGTTTACAATTCTAAGCCAATGAAATAGTAAAAACATGAGATTTGATTATGTAAGAGACAAACTACATTTTTTTTGTCTGCTGTGTAACAGTCAAGATAAGTTTGGAGTTGCAGCCACCAATGCTACAAGACAAAGCTTTGAAGGTCTGAAGCCACCTCCAGGTTTATTGCAGACCACCAGCACAGTTAGACCAATGCATGGTAACTTGAACAAGCATTTACTAGGACTTCTTAGACCACTAATGGTCCATGAACATCACAGAAACATCTGCCCTATCAAGTCAAATGATCACAGGCAAATCAAGCACGGGACACACAGCGCACAAGGAACTGCCAACACAGCAACATGGTGCCAAGTTTGCCTACAATTTCAATAGACGCAGTTCCACTAACTGGTATTTATTTATTTATTTTTAAGAAAACATCCCACAGAAGCTGAGCCAGATGGTTAAATGTTGCTACTACTAACACTGCTAATACCCCTTCAAGATTATTTATTGAGTAGGACAGCCAGGACCAGCACTTTCATCGCTTGTAATCACTACCAGTTTTTCTCCCAGTTTGTCTGCATCAGTTATAATTTTCTTTCAGGATATGGCTTGTTAGTCTCCAACGCGTATTGTTCACATCTACTCTAAGATTATTACTCAGCCAATGCAAGTACAATTGAATTTAGATGTGCTGTTCTTTTTTCAACTGTATCCAAACCACAACTGTTATTGGAAACTTCTGGTCTACGTTACTTTCCAAATTGACCCTTAAACCCTCTTTTCTTTCCTTGTCCAGCAGTCATTTAGTGGAGTAAGCTACAGGAATTTTCACCCTATTATCCAAAGGATTAGCTTCCAGAGAAAATAAGCAACTTAATAAGTAGAAATATTCCATGTAAAAATTAAATACAGTCAAGATTTGTATTTCAAACCAGAATTCATAGGAGACATCAAGGAACTACAGTCTTCCAATTATCATGCTGTGCAAGGAAGCAATCTTGAAGCAGCAGCTCACCATGGGTCACGTCTGATCAGCACCACTAGCTGTTCTCCTCAACCCATGGCTCCCCAGATGTCATGCCCCAGTGATAACCCTCCCCAATGTGGAAACACTGGTACACATTTAGCCAAGGCAGTCTAAGCTCCAAGAGCAACTAAAACATGCCTAAGCTAGAGAAATTACTGTGTTAACAGTTCTTTCTGCTATTTGCCTTAATTTGCACCTCACTTGCGCAAGGGTCCTGCAGATTTCTGAAGATCTCTCTCATTCCAAAAGCAGCAAACTTAAACCACACTGCTCAAACACTTCTATCAGCACTACTTTAGCTCTTTTTTGCCTAAACGGAAAGCACCATCATATCAAATCATATGCAGCTCTCTATGTATGAAGGAGATTAGATAGATGGCTCTGGTTACTGACATAGGACAGTGCTACTTAAATACTAAATAAAACATGACAGATGAGAAAAACATTTAGCATAAAGAAGTTCTCTTCGTACAGAGTGCAATGTATCTAGCCCAATGGCCATCTCTTTCCATAGATATGAAGATTTTTAGAAGTCAGATCACAGACATTTGTTAGATCATCTACCAAAGGAGCACTATACCCTCCAACCCAGTAGCTGCAGCACAGGAAGTCCCCCCTAAAATGATGCCTGCAAAGTGCAGCAGTCTTCACGTGATGTACTGGTCAGCCTGCACTCAGAGAAGGTGATTGCACCCTCCTGATTTCAGGTGTCACCTCAGAGGATCATACTCAGTTTTAGCAGCAAACGGTAAACTCAGATGTTCCAAACTGCTGATGTTCTTCACAGCAATTTTATTTTGTGGTTCTGCTTCCATTTTCTTTACTACACATGCATAAGCGAAGGCCTCTCTTTGGCCAGAATTATTTACCCTATAATTTCTGCTTCTGTTTTCAACCAGTATTTACTGCTCCATCATGCCAAAAATCACACATACTGAATAACGCAGTGGGTCATACTTGAAAGCCCCATGAAATTCCTGGTTTCCTTGCAGCCAGACATAAGCTTCCCATTACTTAGGGCCAAAATTTATCCTCTTATACAGCATGAGGCAAGTTCACTGACATAGTGAAAATGTATCTGTTTCTTTAATACTACATCTCAAAAACAGTCACCAATCTCCATTCCTTGACAGTTTTATCTTCACTTTTGGAGGCATTTAGATGACAGGCTACAGATAGAGTGCATTCGGAAAACCGCAGGAGAATGCTGAGGTGTCCAAACACCATTTAAGAGGATTTTTATATCTGACATCTCACAAAACTTTTGAGCTTTACATTCTTGAAAAGTGAAGCCACCCATACCACCACACACAGCCAATTTGCACACACAGCTGTGTGCAAGCCATCAGTTTCACACTTGCCTCAGAGCAGCCACAAGCCCCAGCAAGTGAGCTCTGCAGTACTGGGCAGCCACACAGCTCTCAGACAGGACAGCATTCTTTAGAGGTAGTTAATGACATGCCTGGAAAAAGGAGTACCAATGCTGAGCCTAACATACAGGGACAAGAAACAACGGAAAGAAAGTAGGAGTTACAAATACTGATTTTTCAAGCCCCAGAGCAACCACTCAGGCAAGAACATTTCAAAGATTTTGCATTTGCAACATTAGATGTTTAGAAGCAGAAAAATATCAGCATCACATGGGCATGCCCTGAGTGGCCTTGAAGATTTGTCCAAGTGCTGTAAGAATCTAAAAAACCCTGTCGATGACTCTGGTGATGAAAGCTTTCCCCCAGTGGGTGCCCCTCTCCTGCTGAAGCTGAGCCCCCTATGATGGGAAGAAGAGGCAAGACCCCAGCCTTGGGCCTGGGCACTGAGCAGGGAGGCACTACCCTCAGATGAAAGAGCCCTTGAACCCAGCACCACTTTGGTGCAAAGCTCCCTGAACCCTAAACAAGGGCTCATATTTTCACTTGGAAAATGCTTTCAGCTTGGTGCAATGCCATACAAGTGTAAACAAAAGCTGTAGATGCACTTCGCAGGATGCAGTTCATGGGCAAAGCTATATGAAGTTGCATCACTGAGAGCTTTTTAATGTTAACCAGGCTTTATCCTTGCCGGAACAAGCCTGGCATGCCTCTCCTTAAAGAAAGTATTTAAAGAAGGATGTGCTTTTATCAAACTGTGTGTAAACAGTACTTAAAAATCAAGCATTGTAGTTAACCAACTCTAATCCTTATTCCAAGAGCCAGGATATACAGAAAGCAAATGCAAGCAATGAAGTCAATTGACTCAGTTTTATTATTCTCTTCCTTGAAAATACTTTTAGTTTTTCATGTTTGTGACCAGTTTGACAGCCTCTCTCCACAAAAAACAGCTAACTCCCCAAGTTACATATACCTACATGATCTGCAGCACAATGCCTCTGGTATTTTATTCTTTTTGTTTTTGTCCAGAAGATAAGCCTTTAGAAGTCATTACTTCCCTCCTCAATCTCTGTCTAACTCCATGCTAAAAATTTTAGATGTATTTCTTAGGAATATCCTAAATTGTCTGCCAATAAACAAAGACCTCATACAAAGCAGGCAGTACAGGCTCAGTTCCCTCCTTCAAGGGAGCATGCCTTCGCCAGCATTTTTAATTACAGACACACAAACTATCCCCTGCCATTTCAGCCACTTCCCCAGCTTGTTCTCTCTCTGGATCTGGTTTAATTTTTCTTACTGTGTTTTGAGCCTTTTCCAAGGTTTCAAATATTTAGGCTGCACCAAAACTATTTGAAGAAACCAGGAGACTTTTTCCACTTTAAAAGAAGAACCTTACACAGAAAACTCAGCATAAGCAAGAAAATTACACAGGCACAAACACCAGTGCTGATTGTCCACTTCCTTCCTTTTCCAAACCAGAGAGCTGAGCTCTCCAGCCCTCCCAACACCAGCTCTAATCCCGAGAGAGGCCGAGGGGTCCCTTACATCGGCACACTGAAGTAACCACTCAGAACACACAGAGAAGAAAAACATTTTGAGATCACTCTGCTCGGACAAAATGGGCAGGCCAAATTGCTCTCTATAGGAGCTTTATCTTAGACTAGCATGCTTGGCTCACACTTATTCATTTGTTTTTCATTGCCCTACACAGCATGTTCATATGTGGATTGTCTAGTTATATTTTTAAAAAAAAAAAAAAGCTTCCTCATCTATGTTCTTTTACCAGCTCCCTGTTCCCTCCTCCCTTTTTTTTTTTTTTTATTATTCCCCCTCTCCTTTGCTCATTCCCTCCTTATAACACCCACTTCCTGGGTTTCAGAGAGCAAGAGATTAATTCTATCTAGTTTTCCCTTATTTCTCTTCCTTCTGTCAACCTATATAAGCCCAAGGACCCCCTTCATCTTTCAGCCATTCTTTTCACCAAGGAAGCTTTCACGTCACCATTGGACACATGTATCCTTCCTTATCATTCTGCTCCTCCACATCTTAATATTTGGGTTAAACAAGTTCTTTCCTTTAGTTTACAAGCATCTGCACTTTGTTCCTCTCCCCCCAGCTGTTGTATCCTAGTCTAATACCCCCACAGCATGGGCAGCCTCGATTGGAAGCAGCTGCCTGGACTTCAGGCAATGCTGCATGAAAGCCTCAAGCAACAGCAGCTCTTCTTGAAGAAGTTTAAGAGAATCTAAGCTGGGCCTGCTTTGTTGGCACTTTGAAACAGTAGTGAATTCATACGGACTTTAAAACACATGACACATCTCATCCAGCTCTGCTGCTCCAAACACAACTGATCAATAGATTTTTAATTTCAGAAAGGTCCTCAAGATGTTACATACAACATGAAAACAAGAAAAAAGGACAAAAAACACCACTACACACACACACGAAGTATCTACACCTCTAGTTGACTGCGTTTTCTAAGCAACCCTTGGAATTTTTGCCTATTGTTCTCTGCTGCGCACAACGAACCATTTGGCAAGGGAGTTCTATTTTTAGGATGTCTGGGAATGCTTTGCTTTGGTTTTCTTTTTCGCTTTGTGGGATCACAGTGCCATCTATCGGAAGACAAGAAAAACGTACTCCTATTTGCTGTTTAACACATACACGCATTTTTAAGTTGACTAAAACATTTATTATTTTAGTTTCAAAGTAACTAATTGTACCAGGTCTTTACCATAAACTTTTACAGACATTTGTTACAATATACAAAACCCCATACTGTGCAAAGTTCAAGGCCAATACGTTTAAATAAACCAAGTTAAGCAAACACTTCAGAGCCTCACAAAGCTCAGAACTAGAAAAACACCTGAGAAAAAGAAGTTGCCACTTTTAAAAATAAGCGTCAGGAAGGGATAGCATTGAGTAAGTCTGTGCAATAACCCTGCCTTTCCTTCTACATCCTGTATCTCTCACTCCAGTGGGACTCCCCATGTGAGAAGTATCATGCAAACTCTTCAAGCCTGCTCCCCAGCTGATTATTATTTATTCTCCAAAACCACTCAATAGCCTGATATTTGTAAATCCTTCCCCAAGTGATAAGCAACAGGTACATAAATTTTCTCTATGTATCTATAAAGCGAGTTCTAATTCAGCGGGAACACAAAGTAACCAGAAAAACACTGCAGAGCAACTACAGTCCATACCTGAAATCAAATAAATAGCAGGAAGAAGTTTAAAAAGAGGGATCCTCAAAGGATTTCAGAGGAGCTGGATAGTTACAGACCCGCAAGCACGACATTCACACCAGACACATAAAAAGAGAAATAAGATATATATATGTGTGTGTGTGTGTATATATATATGGTATAGGCTACAAGATGTACATCCTGAGGTAAACAGAAGAGCACAGAGTAATTAAAGTGCCTACATGGGGAAATCCTCCTGAGGAAGCCTTCAGCAACACCCATGGACTGCCCAAGTCCCCAGCAGCTCACAGCCCTGGCCAAGCCAATGTTACCCTTTGAGGACAGTGACATAGAGCAGTGGCTCAGAGGAAGATAGATGATGTCTGGTCATTTGCTTTCAAACAGAAAATGAGGTACAGGTAAGCAAGCTTTAAAAAAAGAAGATACCGATCACATGCAAACACTGGGAGCTTTACAGTAATGGTATAAAGATATCTTCACACATACATACATAAGTATATATGTGCTTACAGGTACAGGCCACTATCAACTAGAATTAAAGCACTATCCAATAATTCAGGACCAAGAAGCCCAAAAAAAAACACACCTCATGTAAACAATAGCATACACTTTCCTCTCATAAGCCCATAAGACACCTACTCTTCAGGAAAAAGTTATAAACATGAATGACAACCAGAGGCACCCTGGTCCTCACCCTATCAGCACCACAGTTTTTCCAGCAGGGACAGGCCTCCGGCCCCATCCTCACATCCTCCCTGCAGCAAAGAACAAGGCAAATTATAGCAAACAAGCCAGCAGACCCCCCAAGTAAACAAAGAAAGCACAAACTCACCAACCCCTGTTCCAAAATAGCACCCTTCTTCCACAAGCCCTGCAAGACCCCTCACAATGGGGCAGGAGAAGAGCCTAGCAACACCCCCAGCCCAGGTGCCCATGGTCAGGCCATAATGAGCCACCACACCTCAGGATACGCTCATGCTTTTGTAGCAGTTCTGTTCACTTTATTTCATAAACAGCCACTGCACACAAATAAATAACATTCTTTCATTGTGTTAGCCTAGTAAATTCACCATTAGTTGTCTTCTTTTTTTTTAAACAAAAATTGCTTTGGAAACAAAGAACCAGGTAGGATGGAGCAGATGAAGAAGGCCTTGTGAAGGAGGCTGCAGCACTGTGCCAACTCCAGCCACTTGTCCTGCTGCTCTCTGGTACAGCAGAAGCAAGTTGCATACAAGCTGGATCACTGCTATGCATGCACCAAACAGCATCTGTTTTTTGCTCCTTGTATTTGGCAAAAATTGCACAATCACCCCAGCAAACCAAAACCAAACCCCAATTTTGAACACAATGTTCTTCTTCAGCCATGGAGAGCAGGACCTATAGTGTTCCTGAAAGCATGAAGACAAGCAGGAAGGTGAGAGAAGGAAGCAGCGTTTCCCCCAGTTTCTGAAAAAACTGGGTCTAACCTGGGGAATGGAGACCTTCTGCAATCGCAATCAATAGGCCTTCTGCTATTTTTTTCCAGTTACAGAAAAACAGCATTTTAATTTTTTACAGTTTCTAATACCTCTGCAAATGTTCCTCCGTGTTGTCTTTATTCCCCAGCATTTTGACATGGTACTCATGTATGACAGAAAAAATGTGAAACTCCCAGTAAAGAAAGGATGAATTGCATTTACACTTTGATATAGTACAGATCTCTGTTTATTTAGACCTTATTATATTAATGTGGTGTGTGGTTCAGGCATGAGCGTGCTGTCACTGAAATCAGTGGCAAAGTTCCTGCAAAGTTCTGAGGGGACAAGGTGGTCACTAGAATAGGGAAGGTGTGGTAATTGAATATGGGGCTAACCCCTGGTGCACACACATTAATGGGCTGATCAGGCAATGGTGATGTCTCTGGCTGCATGATCCTGAGGCTCTCGCAGAGCTTTTGAGTATAAACTGCACTGCTGCAATAGTAGATTAGATGTTAACGTGCATGATTACAAGATCTGGACCTAAACCTACTGGGCAGTGTCCCTCAACTTTCTCTTTCTAGAAATTGCCTTTTTCTATAGCCCTGCCACCTCCTCAATTCTGAAAGTAAAATTATTTGAATTCTTCTCCTTCCTTCTCCGGACTACACATTCCTAAAAAATTACTGTGGCAGTGAGCAGTTACAATGAATATCCAAACTACAGGATATTTTGTTACTCTTCAGTTGCAGTGAGTCTGCTGGTGAGTCTTTATTCACCCTGCATTAAGTAACCTCCAATAAAATAAGCTTTTATTTCCCGCAGGGCGACGCATGCAGCTGTTACAGGAAAGCGATAACTATTCCGCACCGAAAGGCCACGCTAACCAGCGCAGAGCTCAGCGTGTTTCCATGCTTGCAGATGCATCTTTTAAGCCCCTGCCTCCAGCAGGCGCTGCCCGCCTGCCTTCCCGACCACCAGCAGCCCGCTCAGCCGCACGCAGCCGCCCCTCGGCCGTGCTCCAGCACCTCCCCGGCCCTGCAGGGTGCACGCGTGCGGGCCCACGCATAATTTTTCCGTGAGCTTTTCGCCTTTCTCCTCTTCCCGCCGAACGCTCCCCAAAAAATCCGCCTTCCCCCTCCCAAAAAAGCTCTGTGCTCCAGGTGAGGCTCGAACTCACAACCTCGGCATTGCTCGGCTTTAGTACTGCTGTATAAGTACCGCGCGCTAACCGATTGCGCCACTGGAGCCCTGACACCAACTCCTCCCGAACGCTTTATCAACCACTCGCCGGGCGCCGGCCGGGAAATGGCGCCCGGCCGCCCGCCCGCGACGCGGAATGGCCCCGCCGCGCCCCGACCCCCGGCCGCCGCCGGGCCCTCGCCGTTCCCGGCGGCGCGGGGAGGGGGCCGGCACGGCCGGGCAGGAGGCGACCGTCCCGGGAGGGCGGCGCCGTGAGGTGCGGGAGGGCGGGGAGCGGCGGCGGAGCCCGGGATGAGGCCTCCTGCCCCCTGCGGGCCCGCCGGCCGCTGGCGGCGGGGAGAGCTCGGCCCGTCCGCAGGGAGGGCCCCGGGCAGGTGGCCTGCTCCGAAAACGCTGAATTGTCAGCGACCATTGCTAAAAGACAGCCGGTGCTGATGCGTAGAACAAAGCACAGTGTATGCGTATGGTGTACGACTTGCTGAGAAACAGTTATTAGGAAAAAACACAGCCATACGTGCGTGTCTGCTGATAAGGTACACTGCCAACGTGAACTGTGCAGTCAGCTCGGTCAATTCCACTATCTCTGCGTGGCATTTAAACCCTATTTAATGCTCCAGTCCTGTTACAGTTGACACAAGGACATACCCTTTCTATTTTTCCTGCTATCATTAAGCTGTCACCCTATTTATGTTCCTAGAACCGAGACAGCTCTGCTGGGTTAGGGGCACAATTACCAGAAAGCATTCTGCTTGCTACATCTCCGAAGCATGGGCAAGGTAACAAGCTCTGGACCTGTCATTACCGAGTGGATGATTGTACAGTGCCCCACAGTGCCTGGACTTCCATGGCCTCTAAACTGAAATATTTATGGCCTGGCAGCAGGGGACGGGCACTCGGCCAGTTTCAAGCAGATAGCAGCGACCTCCAACGTGAGTTCATTACCTCCTCCTCCTACCTCCTATTCATAACTGAGCAGAAACATTTGGAAACTTCTGGACAGAGACAGGATGCTTCTCGCTTGTCAAGACAGCTGTTCTGTTGCTGGTGCTATTACTGTGGGCACTATTTGCAATATGTTTCAGTAGTATACACCACTGACAGGTGAAGTATCGTGCAATTTCTGTATCTGGCTGTTGATGAAGATGATGGTGGAGAGAAGAAAATTGCTGTCAGTTCATTTCTTAGAGCAGTTTTATATTATCACATAGATTTAGTTCCCATACCAGAAAACTGCAGCTACCTTCGTTACCCTTACCAGTGCATCATTACACCAGCAAATAAAATATACTATATTACATTTGCATCAATCTTTGTACAATTTCATCCAAACAGGTGTCCTTTCAGAGAATAAAAAATTGTCAGGAAGAATCAAAGCTGAAGCTATGATGAGTTCTTTATTGCAGCTTCAGCCTTAGACTCAGGCAAGAGGAGGACCGAGTGTTTTTGCTTTTGTTATTTACATATGGATGATAATCACTGGTGTTGTATATCAATCAGCCCATAAAAGTAATAGTGTCAGCAATAGTAAAGATCCTAGTAAATTTTGTGGGATGTTTAGTTCTTCTATTGTGCTATGTGATCCACTTGTTTCCTGCATGTGCCCCCACCAATACTGAGGCCCTTGATAACATATTTATAAATCAAATAGTAAAAAATTGGCCACGTGAGTTAGTTTGTAGGTGGGAACATAACTGTACTCATGTAGTACGTTTGTTAACAATTTGATTTTATTTCCAACAACTACATGGGATTTTAAAACTATAAATAATTATATAATGTTTTAATTTTAATAAAGGGTATATATATATATTTATTTGTTCTCAAAGTATCTTTTATAGCAGAGAAAGAACAGAATTGATTAAAAAAAAAAAAAAAAAAAAAGAAAGCATGTTCAGGTGTTTGTTTTTTTTTTTTTTTTTTTCACTAATGCTTTTTCCTGCACCCACAACGTAAAAGATGGCTTATTTTTGAGGAGCAGTTTTGTGCTTCAGTAGTCTTGCACAACTCTGTCAGCAAAAGCTGACGAGTCGAGAGCCTTTGCCTTCCATACCTGAGGGAAGGATCTGAGCCGCAAGCAGATGTAGAAACCTGAGTTTCTGGAACAGACTTTGATGGATATGAAGAGCCACAGCAAAGCGGACTAGCCAGAAAAATCCAGGTCCCCAGTCAGGTCACGAATTGTCCATACTTACCTGAAACTCACAGAGCCTGCAACACTTGCTCTTTTCTTTGCCTCTCCAATACACTTACTTCACAGAAACAGGGTTTCATGGCCCACTACTTCCAGGCTGCACAGATCATTTCTTATCCCTCCTCAAAAGAAGCAATGTTCCCTTATACCTGCTGCACACATGGAGAGCCCATTAACTGCTTTTTTCAAAATGCACTGATTTCCAAGGGTTGCGGAAAGTACTGCTCCTGTGACCATAACCGCAGATTCCTGGTAATGGTGGATTTTATAAGTGAACTTCATTGGTGCCCTGCCTGAGTAGTTCTAGCTATATTTTTTTCCCTTTCTCCCGCCCCCCCCTCCCCCCCCCCACCTCACTCTAGCCGTAAAAATGGATTTATCAGCCTGTGACTGAGATAGTTTTCTCTGCAGGTAATAGCACCTTGTATTCTACCTAGCGGGGAAAAGAGCAGAGACTAGTGATGAGAGTAGGGGTTTGAGACAGAATAACCCTGCAGTTAAAACTTGTACATTAATATCAGCTCTATCAAGTCCAGGACCTTTTTTTTTTTTTCCCTGCTGTGAATCTATACAACCTCTTGGTTTTTAGGCCTGACAAATGGAGTCCTGCTCTTCAATACCTGTTACTAACAATGAGGTAAAGCTTTACAAAACCATTGTCATTAAGAGAGTCTTCAGTTCTGGCTGGGTCACAATCCTCTCAGTGAAAGCATTTTAAATGGAAGATTGCTTTCCTTCATATCTAAATAGCATGCCATCAGCCTACAGTGCAAAAAGCACCAAAATGTTCCTGTCTGTAGGTCCAAAACCAGGCCTAATGACTTTGCTACACAGTGATGTCTCACCACAGTCATTCTGATGGTAGAAATTCCATGTGCTAAATAAATAATGTTACATTTTTTATTATTATTTGTAATTGAGTGAAATAATACATACTCTGGGCTTATATCAGATAAAAGTATTGCCAATACCATTATGACTGTATAAATATAGCAGAACTATAATCCCCATGTGGATTTTTGTATCCCAAAATGAATGGAGTTTTTTGGATCAATTATGTAAGGAGTTTAAATTAAATTGCAGAGAAGTCGTAGAGGTGAAAGTAAAGCAGAGTCACCCTCACACTTACTGATAGAAGAGTCCAATATTAGTTTCAACTCACATTCTATCACTTTTCTTTTTTTCACCCATAGGAAAGTTATAATGGCACAAGCTAAAGAACTCCCGAGTTTATATCATTCCAGCATCCTGACTCATCAATCCAGAAGCTGCACAGCCCATATGCACAAGTCACGGCAGCTATACAGCTCACTTCTAAACAAATCATATGATACTCTTATCCCCATGCACACTGACACACTAAGCACAGTATAGATGTAGTCAGAAGACTAAGCTATATCAAGAGCAACTGAAAAGCTCTGACATTTTGTAATGACTTTTTTTTTTTTTGTCAGCCACCCATATCGTGTAGTCCAAGTTTGAAAAGAAGTGTTTATAGATTTGGTTATTAGAAGTGAAGGAGGAGGGGGAAGCAGTGATCAATTTTATTAGGAACTCCATAGACATGGAAAAGACACCAGTGAAGGAATAAAGCCTAATACGGACCAGGAATGCCTGATAATTCTCCATTTCTTTGCCTGGTAATTTGATGACAGTGTGCTGCATTTTCCCAAAGGGCATCACAGAACCACATTCAGCTCTCCAACAAGGCCTGCCACAATCCTGGCAAAGACTGAGACAAATTAAAAAACATAATTTATGAACAACTGCTTTTGGTCTTACAAATGCAGGAGACATTTTTATTTTTGTTATTTGGCAGAAGTAGTTCCCAGTATTTTCAATCACAACCTCAATCATTCAGTCTAACAAGGTTGAAGAAAGGTGGGAAAGGGAAATAGGACTCTATTATCATGCCCGAAACATGTAGATATTTAAGTATGTATAAAAATACATTTTATCTATATTGTATACATATAGTTAAACTTTGAGCAATGGCTCTCAAGCTGCATTTAGCTTTGAAACCTGATGTTTCTATTAAGTGCCCAAGTTTTCATAACTGTATGTAGCAAGGCAGTTTCTGTACAGAGAAAGTTTCTTCACTGCAGCTGATGCGGTAAAGAGAAGGAAGCAACCTCCTGTGGGCAGTAGGAGTCTCAAATGAAAATAATTTTATTAAAAAACACTGGTCAATTATTAGCTAAGCTGCTGGAGCAGGAGCACTCTTTGCAAAGTGACCTTTGGCTGATGGACCTGTCCCCTTTGACACTTCAGCCTGAAGACACCTCTTCTACCAACCAATCCCTGAACTGGGGGGATGGAGTCAGACGTAGCTTGCTCACAGAGCAAGCACTATGCAAACTTCATCTTCCTCAGAAGTTTCATAGCTGGTGGACCATGGAGCTTCTGGTAAATGTCAGAAAATGGATAGAAGAAAACAAGGCAGCCTTTTTACCTCCTGTGTGCAATAAACTTATGTGAGTAAATGAAGGTGGTTTTTTTTGTTTGTTTGTTTTAAATGTTGTTCTTAGATATATAAATATTCTTAGCTACCAGAGGAAACTGCTAAAATGCATACATGGTAAAGACCAGTAAGGAACCGTAGTTCCTCTCAGGCTACAGCCAGTCATACCGCAGTTTTGAAGGACAGGAACTAACTGAAATCTTTTTGTGGTAACTCTGCAGAAGCTGTGAAGACCAGTTTCAATATGTCTGCCCCAATTCAAAGTCTCTTGTAGGCAATTAGGCTGCTAAGGGTCTTTGTGTCATGCCCTTTGACAATAACCTCATAGAAAACTGAGGAGATGGCATTGCATCCATAGACTGTAAGATTTAGCAAATAGATTCATGCTGCCATCTTACAACCTGGAACAGCTGCTAGAGCTGCTAAGGGTCATTCCAGTATTGCAGAGGAGCTGAATCTGCAGGAGCAATCAAAACTGACAGAGCATATCACATGAAGATAAGGAGAATCAATGGGGAGCAGGGCTGAAAGAGCAGGTTTCCAGGGCATTTCTGAGCTGTCAGGGCAGGGCAGGATGCTCTGAACACAGCATGAGGCTGAAAAAGCAACATTGCGGGTCACTGACTGACAACTTGGAGCTATGAACTGTATCCTGAATAATTATACAGCTAATATAAGAAAAAAGTGTGGGTATTATGCAGGTTTACAGTATGCATATTGCCAGTGTCAAAGTCCATGAACAAGTTCCAGTGTAAGTGGTCCAACGTGTGGCACATTCTAGTTGTGTTACCAAGGATTTCTTTTATCAATGAACTTGAGGACAATACATGTAGTCCAACATTGCCTCTATATGCAGGTTTTCATAAGAAAGGATAATGTACGAGAAATTATAGAAGACTGAGTTTTATGAAGAACATAAAAAGCAGGTGTTCTTGCTCTTCTATATTTATTTTTCTTGCATTTGAATTTTAACAACTACAATAGCAAAGAATGTGCCTGTTGCCCCTGCCCTGAACTGCTACCTCTAATCAAAAGCTGATTGGGCACTACTGTAGCAGTGGCAGCAATACTAATTTCCATTCAAAGCTGCAAGAGTTTGCTTTTCAAAGTAATAGTTGCAAGACAAAAATAAGGTAAGAGGTACATCCTTAGCAAGATGTCTCTGTTGAATCTACAGTTCTAAATGAGAAATTATGAAACTTGAGTCACTGCAATAGTTTCACAGTGGGAAAGAGAAGAAAGTGTCTTTTTACAAGTGCTTTCATTTCTTTCATTTTGAGAATGGATTTAGGAAGCATAAAAGCATAGCTATTTCTGAAGCTTACCAATGACAGTGGTAAAGCTTTAGTATTTTAGAGTATGTGAAATATTCATTTTTTCATTCTTCATCAGTAAAATTAACCTTTTTGTTATTACTGCACTACTCTGCACAGCCTATCAGCAGCTCTGTGTAATTCTGAAGTAACTCTGGAATATGAGGTCTATCAAAGGTCAGAAAGTTACACGTATCCCTAAATACTTGATGTTGATGAATCTCCCCCATAAACACTGTAAAAAGCTAGAGTGAAACAAAGAACATTTTTTCATGATAAAGTTTGCATAGATTAAAAAATAAATAAAAAAATAAATTTCTCCATTGAATCTTCAGCCTGTGGAGGAGGAGAGAAAAGCCATGTACTATATAGATACTGAGTTTCTCACCACCTGCTCCTAGTGATATCTACATTTTTTCAGGATTTTCCAAAAAAGCTTTAGGCAATTTTCCAAGATGTGACTAATAGATTTCCAAGATTGTTTTCAAAGGCTTTGATACTTTATATGCTGAGTGCAGATGTATAAAGAAATCTTCTCACTGCCTTCTACACTGCAAGAAGGCAAACACTTTAAAAAATAAAAATAAAAGTAACTTAAGATCCTAAGTTTCAAAAGAGAAATAAAGGTTAAAACATAGGCCTTACAGTGTATCAGTAAGACTTCCCATCTCTAAATTTGTTACAGCTTTCAGACTTTCATTCAGTTATGTTCCATACAATTGTGATGATCAAAGGTTTTAAGTATCTGTATGGGATTTCAAAACAAAACCTCAGTTCCTGAATCATCAACTGCTTAGAATTTTACCAGAGTCAAGAAAACAACGTGATGTAAGAGCTACAACTTAATTATATATATTTTAATTACACTGTCTTGCAAGCTTAAATACTTTTTAACCTCAAGGAGCAATTAGTGCAAAATCAGAACGCTTGGGATAGCTGATTTTTACAGGGTTGCTAAGGCACTTTTAAAGCTTTTCTTTGAGTTCAGAATGTGATACTGTAAGGAGGTAAGGAGACCTCATTACAGTCATGGAGTATCTCATTGTGGTCTTGAGACATTTTCAAAAGGTTGCCTGCTGGTCACATTTTCTTTATGTGATTAAGAAGAAAAATATAGGAGTATGTAAAACTTAATAGGCCATTGATTAGCAGCTCATTCTAAAAATAATGCAATCAAGTAATTTCCACACCACTGTAACCTTTATGATACTGAAACTGCATTAACTGTCTCCCAGACGGTCTTAGCTGAACCTGCTTTTCTTTCTTATGATTTGTCTTATTTCAATGCAATTATATTAACTTGACAACTTTATATAGCAGTGTGGACAAACAAACCTCTTTGAATTCCTACTTGTATTTGATAGTTAGAAGTTTTTGATAGTACCATTGTATAATTCTTAATCAAAGCAAGAATTAACCCATTGTTGCCAGTTTATTATGCAAAACCAAATCCATAGGGTACCAGAATTAATGTTAGATTTGCCAAATAGTTCAACAAAAAGTTAAGAAACAATGGTTTAGAGAGCAATAGCTTCCCTTTTAATTATTGAACTAATAAAATCAATCAGTTGAATCAAATACAATGGGTTTCTGTAAAAATTAATTAATCTTTAAAGTAGGCTACAAGATGCACATAGATCATGTTTCTCTTATTCTTCAGGACTGATTTGAATTTATTTCATGAATAATTAGCTATGTTGTTACTGCTTTGGCCTTCCTACCCTTCTCTAGTAGAAGGGTTCATTAATACAGAAGTATTTCAGCATGTCCTTGAAAACAAGTATTAAATCTGCCTGATAGTCAGTTCTGATTTCAGTTCCTTATTTTAAGATACTGGCATGAAGCCAGGAGCTGTAATGCGTACAAGTTCCTATGGTGAGAATAGTAAATTTAAGTATTGTAATCTAATTTAATTCTTTAGATTTTAAGTTGATCAAGGAATGGTGTGTCACAACAGTTATTTCTGCTTTCCTAATTCGTACTGTGGTGTTCTTTATAATTTATCTTCTCTTCAAAGTAAGTATGATATAAGTACCAGATCAAATAAATACATTCAGTAATTCAGAATAGTTTAGTTTCTCTCAGTTAAGGCTTATGAAGTGCTGACACAGAGGCATGTATTTCTTTCCTGAATTGTAGGGGAGCATAGTCCTGCTGGTTCTGTATTACTAGGATCTCCAGTTAGCTCAAGTACTTCCTCATTGAAAAGTAGAGGTCAACATCCTTCAGCTCACACGTCAAAGAGAGCTTATGAATAAATTTTGAATCACAGTTAACAATTCTGGTTTATAGTGTTTTTTTCCCCACACAAAGGAAATAGAAAACTGCTACCTTACCTCTTTATTAAGATACGCGCAGTGATAGATAATTGGAGTTCTATCTATTCTTTGTGACAGCTGAGAAAAGAGCTCGCTGAGGCTCTTACAAGGGACAGAATTAAGATAAAGGACCTGAATCTCTTTTTTCTGAATCAACCACAACCACAAAGAAACCATTGTAATGTTGTTCCACCTCAGCAAAACTGATATAAATAGAAGATAAATTAGCTCATAATTCCTACCATCAGAATAGAATCTCTAGTAATTCTGCCCCTGGGAACCAAGCATGATTTTACCTTTATTAAGCTTAAAAAGAGATTTACCTTTATCCTGAATTAATTATTGAGAGGGCATTTTTCCTGTCTTTCCTGTCTCTTACATATCATTCTTTGTCTTTGCAGTTCAAAGCTCTTTCCACTGTTGATAAGTACCTTTGTTCTTTTTTCACAGCTAGAGGAACCAAAACACCATGAGGGAAGTAGATGGCCTCAGGTCATCCAGCAGGCCAGTGGCAGAGCAGGAAGATGCATCTAGGTCTTTTCTCTCATTCTTGTTGCTACTTGTCACTTGCTATTGTTTCATTGACTCACTGTAGTCAAAGCAATACAAAAGTAAAAAATAAAAATAAAAATCCATGAAATAAGGGACACCATGTATGGAGGTAGCTTTAAATTGTCACTTTTCTTTTCTAGGCATCGACATCAATTGAATGTGATGTTTGTTGGAGGACCAAATGAAAGGAAGGATTATCATATTGAAGAAGGAGAAGAGGTAACCTATAGGTTGTTTTAATTGATCTGTATGGTTAGAATGCAGCTACATTTGAAGCTACAGATTAGCAATGCCAGGCTCAGTGGCATTGTACTCACTAGATCTATTCAAAGTCTTACACAGAATTATGCACCTGAACCATAATTTCTTTTTAAATAAACTACGTGTTGAAATCAGATCTATTTTGCTATAGTTCATTTTCAACAGGAAACTAGAGAAAGTACTTTTACACATCAAAATGTGTCATGTCAACATTTTGGAATGACACTTTAGAAAGGTAAGAATATTTTTAAGCGATATTTTGTTACAGATTATCAGTTTTTATTTCAAAAGTAATTTTGAAATTCAGAAATCAATATTATTTTCAGAAAAAATGTATATATATAATTTCAAGCCAGTAGACTTTGTGAAAGATATCAGCATTTTCTACTTTCATTCATATTTTGAAGGATAAATAATGTCCTACGGAATTTCCTCTTTTCTGAAATAAAGAGATCTGGGGATTCTAACTGTTGTCAAGTTGAATATGAGCCAGCAGTGTGTCCTCTGGCAACCAGGAGAACCAACCATACCCTGGTGTTCATCAGGCACAGCACTGCCAGCCAGTCCAGGGAAGGGATTGTCCCACTCTGCTCTGTACTGGTGTGGCCTCACCTCAAGTACTATTTGCACTTTGGGCCCCACAATGCTAGAAGGACATAAAACTGTTAGAGAGCATCCAAAGGAGGGCTGTAAAGATGGCGAAGGGTCTGGAGGGGAAGACGCATGAGGAGTGGCTGAGGCCCCTGGGTTTGTTCAGCCCCAAGCCCTGAGCAGAGCAGGCTGAGGGGAGGCCTCATGGCGGCCTGCAGCTCCCCCACGAGGGGAGCGGAGGGGCAGGCGCTGAGCTCTGCTCTCTGGGGACAGCGACAGGACCTGAGGGAATGGCATGGAGCTGGGACAGGGGAGGGTCAGGCTGGGGGTTAGGGAAATGGTCTGCACCCAGAGGGTGCTCAGGCACTGGGACAGGCTCCCCAGGGCAGTGGTCACAGCACCGAGCTGCCGGAGTTCAAGAACTATTTCGACAAAGCTCTCAGACAAAGCTCTGGGTGTACCCATGAGTTGGTTTCCATGATCCTTGTGGGTTCTTTCCAGCTCAGGATATCCAATGGTTCTATGAGAATAGAATCTCTCCATACATGTATTTTTCAAATCAGTCCCCTTCTCTGCATACCTTCTGTATCAAAACAAAGCCATGCAACTCAAAGCTTTGAGTAATGAGAAGCTGTTAAGCCAAGTATAGAATATCGGAAGAAAAGGTGGAAACCTATCAAAATTGTAACATGAGTCTCACAGCCTGCCCTCAGCTGTGGGCACAGCCATGTCTGATAAGGTACCAGGCTACCCATCACATTCAGGATATCCCTTTTTGTCAGCTGCACCGTGTTGGCAGGTCCCTCAGGGTGGGAAGCAGGGAAAACAGACCTCAGGGCAGTGCAGTACGAAGCAGTTGTCACTGACCAGAAGAATTTACCATCTAGCATGTATTTGACAAGGAAATTCCAGAGATACTTAGTTGGGGAAAACAAAGTGTGGTTTTGTCAACATGATTGCATCCTTGGGAGAGGATTAACCACATTTGTAGCATGACTGCTCAGAAAGCACTGAAAAGAATATCACATCTATATGGCATGTTTTTAAGCATTATATGTTATATTAACTAAGTGAATTTTGTTAAGGTCAGTGACATTAAGTTTCTACCAAGCATAAAATGAAGTCAGATATGGTAGTGAATGAGTCCAAATTATTTTTTCCTGCAACTTAACAAAATTGTTCTTATATAATTAATTTATTTTCTTGCTCTGAAGAACATCCAAGATGTATATACTAAGACCAAAACAGATTAAAAAAAAAAAAAAGCTGAGGTTTAACTGGAATAACAGTCTGCACTGAAGTACTAAATATCACAGAATCACAGACTGGTTTGTGTTGAAAGGGACCTTAAAGATCACCTAGTTCCAACCTCCCTCCTACGGATAGGGATACCTTCCAACTATGAAGTATATAAATACAATATATTTATTTCTTTTTTTTATGATCTTGCATCTCCCTGCATCTCTCAGTTTATGCTAGATTGTTCTTGGTCCCTGAGCAGTTCCTATCCTGTTGCATTTTAAAAAATTGTCTTTTTTTCTTCCCATAAAACAAACGTCAGATGAATATCATTTACATCATTTTGTTGTTGTTGCTGTTTTCTCTTCATGATGCTCATACATTTGCACCTTCTAGTGATCTAATGAATCCTTTAAATCTATGTTTTTCATTTAAAAATTGTGAGAGAGTTTCCTAGTAAAAGGGCATATTCATAAATAGGGATTGGGATTAAAAAACAAAACAAACAAGAAAAAAAGAAAAACCCCAAACATTCAAAACAGGTCCTTTATAGTTCTGAGTGATAATTTGAAACCCAAAATAGAGGCATACTGTTAACCAAATCATGAATGCAAAAACTCACAGTCCTTTTCGCAAATGTAGCTGATACTGTTCTACTAGTATTCTGATACCCACAAAAAAATGGTTTAGAAAGGAAAGTTAACTTTAGGATTGTTTGTATTTGTTCAGACATGATTTTGTGCCTGTTATTAGTCACAGCTTATATTGTAT
Source organism: Anas acuta (assembly GCF_963932015.1). Taxonomy (NCBI): domain Eukaryota; kingdom Metazoa; phylum Chordata; class Aves; order Anseriformes; family Anatidae; genus Anas; species Anas acuta. The sequence continues at coordinate 39,799,541 of NC_088981.1, forward strand.
CCTATGGCACATGTGCTGTCAGCCCATAGTTCACAGCAGGAAGCAGCTCACACGCAGAGATGAGGGTTTAGGAGCATCCTCCTCCTCCTAAACTGTTCCCTGCTGGCACCTTTAGTGTGCAGCTGTATCAGGAAAATCTGTTCTGATGGCTAATTATGAGAAGGTCTGGAGATTTGATTTGGAATCTACATCCATGGAGACTAAAACAGTGCCCAGTTTCACAATTTTTTTTCCTGCTTAGCAGGGGGTTCCTAAATATGTAGCTTGATACCTTGCTCCTTCCTAATTTTCCACACACTACTTATTTGCCAGCCTTCTGCAGAAAAGTACTGTCTCAAACCCAGGACATTGTTTTCTATCAGACAGATTTTATAAATGGCAAAATTAAGCTGCACCTTACAAGAGATAAGCTATTTGCATTCTTTGGCTTGAATTTATTACTATGTCATAGTCATTCTTTTTCCTGTATTTGCTTTAGGACATACATCTCCTGTTAAAACAGCAAAATGCTGTGAGAAAACATTTGTATAGCTACACAGACAAAACTTTCTTAATATGCACTAAATAGATTGTGCTATATATACCTATCTAGTTTTGTAATTTTTTATACAAACCCTTCATGAAGTACTGATGAAAAGCTTGTATAGAAGGATTGTGTGGCAGTCCTGACAATGCTCAGTGCCTTATGGCTGAGGGTCATAGCTGTTTTTCAGATCCCAGACATAACTTGATTTCTTTAACTTTTCATCATACAATAGCATTTGTGACATGAAGAGTTAAGTTGTTCACACAGCTCATAAAATTCATGGTGTATTTACTGCATTTTTGCTTACTTGCAAAGCCTGAGTAGGGGAAAAGCTATTCTTTTATCTTATTCACCTTATTTCTGGGAAGTTATACGATAAGTGAAAGCTGAAGGGAACTGTTTGCTTCAAAGGACATTAATGACACATAAAAACCATGATCATAACAAAGCTTAACTATAGTAAAATCAGTTTCAGATTTTATTTATTGCACAGTGTGGGCTGCTTTGGGGGAAGGTGAGATATGCTAAATCTAGGATCAGAAAAGTAGTTAGGCTCCCATCTCTTTACCCATTTCAGTCCACCACTTAAACATAACAAATCTCCAATAGCTGCCTTTAATTTCATAACAATTCATATTCTCCTCACACCTGATGTTGAGTCTACATATAACAGCACAGTTCCATGCAGCGAAATTCAAATCAGCCTTTCATCTACCACCTGCAACACATTTGCATTGGCACAATACTGCACTTCGTGTTAAAAGCCCTGCTTTTCATTGTGGCATGAGTGCCTGAAGTTTCTGCTCTTGGCATCTAGGTTGTTTCCCGTGTATGCAGCCAGCTACAAACTGATGCAGCCCCAGGTCAGAGTCCTAACACTGCACTCCTGCAGAGGATTTTCAGAACAGAAACCCTCTCTCCTCTGATCAGCTTGGCCAATCCCTTCAGCTTCGTATAGCATATTTACACTTTCTGTTTGGGATACAGTTGTTGTGCTCTGAAAAGCGATAAAGATTTCAAGTCATATCTGTCACAGCTCATCTGCATTTCCTAGCCTGAGCTTCAATTTCTCTTTTTCTCCCCCTCACATACACACCACAAGTAGGATTTGGCTCCAGTTTCTGACAAATCTGCTTAAATGAAGCCTGACCCCTTCTTCTAGCTTATGCTGCTCTCCAGGCAGCATGCTTTGGAGAAACTCCCCTAGCAACTTCATTCTCCCTTTAGATTGTATGGGGATACTGGATGCCTAAGGAGAGAGGAAAGTGGCTAGGACAATCGTTCCAGTAGGTGGTATTGCAGTGCTTATCTCCCAAGTTAAACTGAGAACATTAGTCTCAGCAGAGCAAGCAAGATCTTTCTGCTCCTTATATTTTAAAAACACATTTATCTGATGAAAACTCTGAATATTTTAATAAGAAACAAAGCTCATATTAGAAAGCAATAAGAGTGATGATCCCTTTGCATCAGAAAGAGATTGTGTCTTCAGAACTATGTTTACTGCATAAAATTGTTAGGATGAGTCTTGGCTAGTATTCATGTTTCACAGGTGACATGTAAATGAGCAGAGAAAAAAAACAAACAGTTTGCTCTGCCTTCCTCATCTGTTTGCCTTCCAGACTTCTGATGGCTGAAAAGCCTTGTGATGAGTAAGGGAGAAAATTGTTTTTCTGTGCTCATGTAGATCAGTCACTGCTGAAGTCTGGAGAACACCCAGACTTTACTCCCACATCAGAATTTGATTTGCTCTTCATATTAATTTAGTACTTAACAATCTGACGTGCAATGCAAACCAGGATACGCCAAGTCAGAACCTCATTCCAGAAGTGGCTAAAGCAATCCTAAATTCCACTTTCAAAATCAGCGATCAAAGTATAGTGCAAACTACAGATTTCTTTAGAGGCCCATGAATAAGTTGTCAGCCACAAGAGCACTCACAGAGCTCTGGGCTACTATATCTGGGCAGAGTTTGATGTCAAAGGTGGATCTAAATTAGCAAGCCATACACTGAACTACTGAGCATAAAAGAGAATCACAGAATGGCTGAGGTTGGAAGAGGCCTCTGAAGATCGTCATCACCCCCCTACCAAGCAGGATCACCTAGAGCACATCTTGTGTTGTACTTGGCCTGTGCAAACCTGTTAGAAATTCAGCACTGATCCAGCTGCCTTTCCTCTCAGTTTGACACAATGCTATCCAGTTTGAAGCACAATCAAGCACCCACACACTCACCACTACTTCATTACTCATGTGTCTTCATGTCTTTTTTTTTTTTTTTGGGGGGGGGGGGGTAGGGGTGGGGGGGTATGTAGGAAGAGCTTATATTTGCCCAGAATGCAAAGCTTGGTCAGCACTGAAAAAAAAAAAAAAAAAAAAAAAAAGGAAAGAGCAAAAAAAAGGAGAAAGAAAAAAAAAAAAAGTCCCAGTAAAATGACAGTACAATACTATATTGGCAAACTGTCCTATGAAACAGGCATGGACTATAACTCACAGAAATGTTAAACACTTGACAGTTTCCTCAATAAAATTTCAGGGTATAATATAAGGACATCAGTAGATTCAGTAATTACTGCCACTTTAATGCATCACATCACATTAATGCCACTTTAATGCATCACAGTGACATCAGACAATTTATGGAAGCCTAAAGCATGCAGACATTCACAAAAAAAAAAAAAAAAAAAAAAGACCATAATTTAATAATTAAGACCATAATAATGGTAGGTAGTATTTAAGTTCAGACAGGAAAACAAACAAACAAACAAAAAACACATTTATTGGCAATGGAACAATGCATAGCCTACCTCCCTCCTCCTTTCCCACTACAAAATAATTATTTTAATTCAAAACTCAGTGTTGTGTCAAGAATCTTTTCTTGTGTCTGGATTGTTCTACTGTTGAGCTGAAAGGCTCCTTTCCTCTCCTCAGCCTTCCATTATCAGAAAGGTGCTTATCCATGCAATCTGTACTCATAAGCAGCACAAAACTGTCCTCCTGTTGTTCTTTGCATCATCAACATGTCTGTGCAAGCATTTAGGAACAGTTCCCTCAGTAGCTATAGGGAAGATACCACTCCAAAAGTCATCAGTTCCAAAAGGATCTTTCAATTTCTGCATTGCCCATGCCATATTACCAATGGCCTGTGTGATAATCCATCAGAACCTTATATTCTTAGATAAGATGGGTCTTTTTTGAAATGGAGGAGAGACCGTTTCTCCACCCAAACGACTATGTTGTACAAGGAGCCTGACACGCTCTGTAATGAGGGCTAATATTGCATTTATACAGTCATTCAGTAACACACAAGAAAATGATATGAAAAGAACATGGGAAAATGGAGTACAATGAGGATAAGTAACCTAGCAATGTGGCCATCTAGACAAGAGTTTAATTTAGCCATGGCGATCTCCTTGGCACAAGGTGAGCTTTCCGCTCATGTAAGAGCTCTCAGCATGAGCTTTTTTCCAGTGCATCTTCAGTTCTCTCTACTGTTTCATTCCCCTGGTAGTGTATTTATTATTATGTTCACAAGTGTGTTCCTTGGATTTTGAAACATATATCAATCCATATATCAAGAACTGTTTCAGAAAAAAAAAAATAAATTAAAAATTAATAAATTAAAAATTTGATTAAGCTTTTCTAATGGAAAATGTTTGCTTCAGGGTTTCCATAATACTTGGGTGGTTTCTTTTTTCTCTTATTAATATTTCATGAGCACTTTATTTCCATTTTGTTAAAATTGTAGTGAATAGCTACAGATAAAATAATTTCCACTGTAGTTCTAACTTTGACTCAGAATTCAGGCAATTTTAACCTGAATTTCAGCAACTATATGTATTAGTCTGCTTGGTTTCTAGTTATGGCAGACAGAATATGAAAAGTATATAGAAATTGGGCAAAGAGGCAGAATGAGAAAGGTAAAGTTGACTTTTTGAAGTATTATTGCCCATCATTATACGGTACGAGTAAAAATGTGCCCATTATTCCAGGTCAACGACAGACCTGCTTACAGATCATAGCACAGCTCTTCCACGAAGCACGAGGCCAGGTCTGAACACCTCCGAGCCCTCACAAAACTACTCTGAAATCAGAACCGTGGAAAGGTCACTGAAGGCAGAATTACAGGTTCAGTAGCCCTGTCCTTATGTAAGCTTAGAATATAATCCTTTTACACACACAGTAGGATGAGGAGCAGCTGTTGCAGGGCTTCAGAGTGACCACAGAAATAAAGCAGAACAGCTTCTAAATGGGCAATTATTCCTACTTGAAAAAGCTCTGTTAAAATTAAAAAAATAAAAAATAAATGCTTCACATATCTGAAGCATTTTTGGAAAGGGGGCATTTAATCTGACTGAATGGAACAGTGAAGACCCTGATACATCTGAGCTGAAAAACAACGGAAATGAAGCTTTATATGCAGTACAATTAACAGATGTCTCAACCATAAAGTCCTGGCCCTACAAAGTGTAATCCCCAGGATTAAAGACAATAGAGCAGGGTTCCAATGTGTTTGTGGAAGAGCTCTTCAAGCAATTACAGATCTCTTGTACAGCCTGTCATATGTATGCAGATAAGTGCAATAATACATATTTCATAAAATTTTAAAAAGCAATGAAGGTTGGAAGTCTATTACGTATTGTTAGAAAAAAGCTGTAAGTATTTGCAAACAGATTGAATGTTTTTGTGCATATATTCTTTAAAAACTGAATATGAAGTACAGAATGTTTTGGAGCAGCTGACCTATTGTTATCTTCCCATTCCTTCAGCTCTTTTACCAAGTGAAAGGAGACATGTGTTTAAAGATAATTGAAAATGGGAAGCAAAAAGACATTTTCATCCGCGAAGGGGAGGTAAAACACCATTGTTTTTCTGTTATTGTTGTACGTATGTGTGCTAAATTAATATTTTATGAAGTATATCAAGATTAATTTATCGCTGCTGTGTAAGAAATGGCATCAGGATTATAAAAAAAAAAAAACAAATAAGTGCTTGAATGCACTGTAACAAATTCTATGTAATTAACAGCAAACGACAATACTCTGTCCAACATTTCACAATTTCAGTAAGAGATAAAAATCTGCGGGTTCTTGGGATATCCATTCAGACAGCCAAGAAAATACTGAAAGGAGTTCTTACTCCCCTTCATGGCATAGAATCAGCCACGTGAATTCAAGTGAATCAGTCTTACTTACACACTGTCAGGTAAATACTGCCCACCCACCCAAACACCACATTAAATAAACTGCTTAGAATGTTAGAAGTTAAGAAATTCAGCTATTTTCAGCCTTCTTTAGTTGTCACAGCTAGTTTTCACAACCATCATAATACCAGAACAGTTTTTAAAGAGCAATTTATGGACAAAATGTATCCACCGTCATTCAGATGTTTTTCCATGTAGAAGCAGATTTACTAAAGCACAGATTTCGATGCTGTTAATGAGCTTGTGACTAGGTGTTTTACTTGCTGTTACTACAAGTTAATAGATGTGCCACTACTGCTGCTCATTATCATTGTCAAAAGCTTGAACTGCTCTCAGTCTTTGAGAGGATCAAATATTAGATCTAGTGGGGTCAGTCTTTAAAGGGAAGGACATGTATTAGACCCAACAGCTTAGTCACTAGAAGAAGCATTGTGACCTTTTCAATTAAGAAACAGATCTAAACTTTCAAACCTGTAGATGGGGACAGTCTGGTAATAGATTCTACACCTGAGATCTGGGCACATACCAGAGCATTAATGAAAAGGAACACAAGATGTCCACAGAGGGAAGACCAGCACCAGTCCTACTAAGGCACTATCATTTGCTCTGTCCTGCAGACAGAGAAGTTGCAATGACACGCCCAAACTCAGCTATGAAATCTGTAACACTCCAAAACAGCACACACTTACCACCACCTTCCTACATAGTCAAATAGCTGCTAGAAGAAAATTTATTTTCAGGCTTCAGTAATAGGCTTCTCCCAACCAAATGTTGCCCATTCTCTGTCACAGTTCCTCGTATTTGTTAATTCTGGAGAATTCTCCTCATCACACAATCACAGGTCTCACTGTGTTGGAGGGACACACATGGATGATTACATTAGAAATCTTCTTGAGCTGACAACGAACTCACTTTTTATTTCCATTTCTGCTACTGAGAAATTGCAGTAAATTTATACATGTAGATTCCAGATAGAGTAACTGGTTAGATTTTCATTTTATGTGTGTCTAGAAATGATGATCAATTTGGGAGGATTGCAATAAAGGCAATGATGATCGCTGAATCAATGGTCATCATTCATTGAGAAAGCAAAATGCAGCATCTGCTTGACTGTTGGTACCAAATTGAATGCAGCTGCAAGGGAGCAGCACAGATCAACAAGGAGCAGGGGGAATGTGGGGACATTGAACAGAGGACTTTGCAAGCTGGGGACAGGAGAAGGATGATATGCAAAACAAAAATCCTCCCACCACTGATGCTTTCCCATTTCTTTGTCTGAACAGATGTTTCTCCTACCTGCTAGGATACCTCATTCTCCTCAGAGATACACAGACACCGTGGGTCTCGTGATCGAGAGGGAAAGATTAAAGACAGAAATTGATGGGCTCAGGTGAAGTATAACTGTTGGCTATTCTGTTAGGATTCATAATATGGAATTAATCTCTCATGTCAATACAATACTGTATTATACATTTGCAGTAATTCAATAGATCCACCCTGACATTTTTTTTTTTTTACTAGTTTTGTCCACACATGCATTTATCTACACACAAACAGAGATCTCATTTAGCATTTAGTTTAGTCTAGCAAGGAACACATTGAAATGTTTTCACAACATGTCCTGTGGTTAGAGCTATCAACCTATAGATCACCTATGAATATCACCTTAAGTTTAAAATCTCAGAGTTTTGTAACAGCACAAATCAAAAGAGATTTTCATATCAGTTCTGGCAAGTAGAACATTAATTCCTTGGTAGGCACTGAAAACAAAAAGATAAAGAAGAGCTTTCCTGGCAAGTGTGTGGGTAGCTAGAAACAAAAGACAATTTTCTTAACGCTATCCCCCCTACATTGTAAACACCTCTGCCTAGGTTTTATTGCCTTATGAGAACAATGTCTTCAAATAAACGAGAGATTTATTTTCTATTCTAGTGGGAGCAAGACTGAGCCTTGTTCTGTAGCCTTGCAGAATTCATAAGTCTAAGAAGGCAAGTCACAGCAGTGATAGCCAAGTTAGAAAAGCTGGTTTGGTATGAACTGGATACAGCTGACCAAAGTGATTTCACAGCTACTCACGTTGTTTATAAAGATTAAAAATTGCAGTAATATCTGTAATGTACTGTTTTTATCCTTTTGTCTGTAGTTTTGATTGTTGCATGGGCCATATCGAATAAGGGGAATTTTGAATGTATGAGCTAGAAATATATATATATATACACAAACACACGCTGTTCAAAGAACTCTAGAGAAAAAAATAGGAAATTAAGAGGAGGATAATTCAGAAAGTCACCTGAATGGATTTGAAGCTGAAGACAAATCCACTTAACTTGAAGCAGTGTTTATCTATGCACTTTTTTTTAAAATAATTTTATTTTCATAGCAGGTCCATAAATCCTGAGCACTAGCATTATTAAAATGATATTCTGAGTTAGAAATGATTGGCTAGTGATTCAGAAAACGATGTTCACTTGTAATAAAAGAACATAAGTAGCTGTAGGTAACTTCAGATAGAATAACCTACCTTATACACGAAGCTTGTAGATGCCATGAGTTACAAAGATACTGAATGGCTTTACAAGGAACCCCAGGTAGATCTAGGGATTTGCACTTTGACATAGTCATGCTTTGGGTGAGAATTTAAACTAATCAGAAGCTACCATATGGTTTGCAGGTGGAAAAAATAATTGGATTAACAAAACACACTCTTAATTAAAAATATCTAATCAAATACCTGAAAATAAATCACTTAGAGGTGTTTAGTGGCCAGGGTTTCACACTGACACAAACAAAGATGCCTGAAGTTTGGGAAGTGAACAATCATGTTGTACTTTTGAAGCAACACTGGCTCTATGCATGTTCCTGGGAGATGGGATTTACAACTAGAACTTCTGTTCTTGTCAAGCTTCTCACTTCCACCCACCTGCAGCAAAGATTGCCTTGAAGTATGCAGACTCAAGGTCTAATGTTATATTACCATTACATTATTTACCATGCCTACAAGCTTCAGTCATAAATCAGAGCCACCAGCATGCTGATTATTGTGCAAGTGAAATAAAAAGAGCCTGCTTCAGTGTTTCAACCTAGGTAACAATTACATGCTTTGTATTATAATAAAAGTGCACTAGCAAAACTTAATCCTATGGCAAACTAAGCCAACTAAGTTCGATTTTAGTTTTTAGATTGTATTCTTTCTTTAATGCCTAGCAAGGTGCATATTCCTTCCAAAGCCTTTTCCCAACAGAGGCATTTGTAACATTTCCCTTCTATGTGGATTCTCAGGTAACCAACATTTGTGTTCATAGCACAGCTTTTCTTATGTTATAGGCATTAATAATGTTACCCTCTTCCCAGTACCCTCTTTTTCCAAAACTGGAAGAAGTGCAGAGCTCTTAGAAAGTTTCTGGACAATACTAATATGGATATATAAGACAGACATGAATACACAAATACACATACATGTCGAGTATAATTATATAAGCCTTGTTTACCCCTTTAAACCTGAATTCCAGTCATTTTAACCCAAAGGACACAGGTCCTATTTACAATCACTTGTCATTATGAGTGACTGTACTGGAATATCTCTCCATTGCCATGTAGTTGTTCTTTTTTAACCTGTAGGTAACTTCTATTTTTGTCATCCCAGAGACAACAGCTACTTTGTCCTGTTGATCTCAGCACAATTTATTTATTCATTAAGACAACATAATGCAAGTAAAACACAAAATGACTTTGCAGATTGACAAGCTAAACAACACTTTCCAAATTTACGCAGCCAAATTTTTTCAAACAAATCCATAATCTGTCTTGTGTTCTTATCTGCCCATGCATGAGCAATAAGCAAGAGGACTCTCTTAGAAATGAACATTTATCTAACAGCTGCTTGGAAGCAGTTACTGGAAACTGTATCTGGGGACAGGTGTTTTTGTAGAAACTATACCCAAAGTGGGGTTTATTGGTCCCAAAGAGTTATGGCACAAAACAATTTCTAGGATTAAATCTAGAAAGTTTGTGAAAGGAATTTGGTAACTTATGCAAAAGTTGATCAGCAGAACTACTAGGCCCTTGACAGAAATTTAAGCACCTCACCAGTCAGCTAATCAGGGAAAAATAAAGCTTCCCTAAATAACCACACTTCAGAATAAAGTACACCATGCTTGAGAATAATACACACTTACACACATCAAGTAGATATTTTATCAAAAAGAATGCATGATCTGTTAGTTAATAAAAAAAAATGACTAATGTTTCTACTTTGTCAGATACTATGTTGAAGAATCAACTAATGTCCTATTTGAAAAGTGGTTTCACTGTGAAGATCTTGGCACTCAACTTACACCAATAATTCAAGAGTAAGCCTTTTTCTGTGTAAATTTTAAAGACATTTGACATGATCTAATGGATCTTTATCAGCCTCTGATTTATATACTCCATTTTCTATTTATGCTGTATTTTTCATTGATTTGTTAAAAGTTAATTACTGCTCTGTAGATCTTTAATTGCATCTTGTATACCCTAAAATAGTTAAATCAGATTAAAAAAAAAAAAAAGGGGGGGGTCACCCGCTGAAAATTGGAACATACTTTGTGAAGAAGTAAACATACATTTTTGCTAAATACAAGAACTGAATGAAAATTTAACACTAAATTGATGTTAACTAGGTAAAACTCTAAGCTGCCTTAGAGCTTTTCGCTCTTATTGCTTGTCCTAGTTTAAATACTGTTAATCCATAGTATTCATCGATAACCAGGACTGTGGCAAATTTGTTAGATATTGTAAAAAACAGCTGCTTTCCAGGAAATCTGTGAATGTCATCGATTAACTTATTGATTTGTGAAATGTTTGCTAAAGGTGAACTATGGTCCAAGTAAACTTGTACAAGCAGCAAGCAAGTGAAATCAAAATCAGTATAAACACCAGAATAGGAAATTTTTTAGTGGCATGAATTTTTGAGGATTTTCAGCCAAACTCTCTGTCAACAAAATAGGGGTAGCCCTGTTGAATACATCTGATAGTAGCTGAGGATCTGGCACAGCTATTCTTAACATTACTGCCTAATCTCTGTTTACCTACAAAACATGAACATAAATTCTTACTGTTGCTTAATGTTTATTATTTCAGGTTCTTCAATTCAAGGCAGTATAAAACTGGAAAACCAAATCCAGGTAAGGTAATCTAATTTCAGAATTAGAACAATTATTATATCTGATTGAACAACAAAGATTCTGTCCACGTAAAATGACTAAGTTTCTGTTTTTCTTTCTTTGTGATTATGTAAATGAATATTTGGGGAAGTACTTCCTTTCATTATCCCAACCACAAATAAAATCCATATACATGATTACCAAAAAGAAAGAGCCAAAATCCTGTCTGTTCGTTTGAGGACGTCACAATGACCTATCAGTTAACTGTACAGTGTGAAACCTCAGTATCTGTATTTTTCTTGCATGCCATTCCAGTCTTATATTAAGAAAAAGTCATCTGACTGTGGAGAATGAGGTTTTAGTGAGTTGATCTATAGCTACTATAGTTGCTATATAGCTAGTTGTTCTCCTTTACCTATAACTGTATAACTATTTACCTATAACTAACTCAGGAAACAAAGATGCCCATGGAAAGACACATTCTTTTAGTTCATGTAGTGTCTGATTCATTTAATATTTCATTTCCATGCTGTCTTGCCCTATTTTTATTTTGCATCTGTTTTTGGATAGCAACTGCAACTTCCACACTGGAGAACACACTCCAGTCATAACTGCACTCTTGAGTTTGTTGGGCAGAGAGCTAGAACGTGGATAGTGATGGGTAATAATCCTGACCACAATGAAAAATTCACAAAAGAGTCCTGTATATGGGATAGCAACCCTGCAAGTCCCTGCACTTAGGGAACAGTAAACCAGACAAAAACCTGCCTGAAAGACTGCAACTGAAGCAGCTTTCAGCATTGTGTCCTTGACTAGGAAACGTGCTTCTCCAAAAAGTCTCTGTGTTTCTTATAAGAGAAAGTCTTGTTGTCTCCATGATCTTACTTCTCTCTGTCTATATGCACCATGAAAATGCTTCTCTTTTACTTTGGGCTTTTCCAGTCTTCCAAAAGGCTATTATCACACCAGCCTGAATCATAGAACAGCTTTGGTTGGAAGGGACATTAAAGCCAACCCAGTTCCATCCCCCTGCCATGGGCAGGGACACCTCCTACCAGACCAGGCTGCCCAAAGCTCCATCCGGCCTGGCCTTGAGCACCTCCAGGGATGGGGCATCCACAGTTTCTTTGAGCAGTCTGTGCCAGTGCCTCACCACCCTCTAAGTGAAGAATTTCCTCCTAACATATAATCTGAATTTACCCTCTTTTAGTTTAAAGCCATTACTCCTCGTACTATCCTTATCTGTCTGAGTAAAATGTTGCTCTTCATCTTTTTTATAAGTCCTCCTTAAGCACTGAAATACTGCAATGAGGTCTCCCTGGAGCCTTCTCCTCTTCAAGCTGAAAATCCCCAGCTCTTTCAGCCTTTCTTAATAGGAGAGGTGCTCCAGCCCTCTGATCACCTTTGTGGCCTCCTCTGGACCCTCTCTAACAGATCCACATCTTCCCTTGTGCTGGGGACCTCAGGGCTGGATGCAGCACTCCAAGTGGGGCCTCACAAGGGCAGAGCAGAGGGGGACAATCCCCTCCCTCGCCCTGCTGGCCACTCCTCAGTTGATGCAGCCCACGATGCAGTTGGCCATTGGGGCTCCAAGCGCTCACTTCTGGATCATGTGGAGCTTTTTGTCCACCAGATCCCCCAAGTCTTTCTCTGAATGAATTCTCCCAGTTTGTGCTCATGTCTGGGATTGCCCCAGGCCACGTGCAGTACCTTCCACTTGACCTTGTTGAACCTCATTAGGTTCACATGGGCACACTTCTCAAGCTTGTCCAGGTAGTAGTGATCTTGGCTAATGCATTAAATTAGCCCTCACAGATCTAGATGACCCATATGACATGCCTTACTATTCCAAGAAGCAAATAATTCCCTTATATTTCTCTTCCCCCCCCACTTTTTTTTTTTTTTGAGGGGGTGTGTGTTAGGGCAGCTACTGTCTCTCATCGTCTTCACAATGTCTAGCACAGGAAGTATAATTTCAGATGAAACCTCTAGATGCTGCTATAATAATAAAAAAAAAATCCTCACACATAGTATCTTGTTCAATACGCTGATTTCCAGTAAGTGTGCCTCACTAGTATGAAGTAAGAGCTTATGACAGAAAACAATTATTAAATATCAAAGCAGAAGAAAAAATATTAAAGATTTATATTGTCAATATTTTTGCAGAAGATTAGAGCTAAAGAATAGACCTGACAGTCAATCGGAAGTTATTATATTCCTGTCTTTTTTTTTAAACACAGAACTCTGAGAAATTTTTATTGATAAATCCAATAAAGTCCTTTCCTTGTAAGTTATTCAAAAGCTGTGCAAAAGCCAAAAGCCATGAGACTTTAATTAAAGCTGAAAAAAAAAATAATTGTTTCTTTCAAGAGGAAAAACAACAACAAAAAATAAAACAGTAAAGCAATAAAGGTACCTGTTTTGCTTAGAGCTCAATACATCTTTTCCCCCTGAATAGTTTCTTCCCTTGGATTAGCCTCCAAGTCAAGACAACAACTATTTGAAATGGTTGTGGCTTAACTATTGCTAAGTGAGTGTTGACTCAAAAAGTGAGTCAACGAACTTCAATGTCAGGACTTCAGCCTACCAAACAGCTCAGGTTTTGCAATTTTTGATACTCATTGACAATAAGATGCTGAAAGTCTCAGTGGTGTCTTGTACATGACAAAAAGACCCCAGATCATCAGTTACAGAGTTTTAAGGTAGCAGCTGTGAGACTTGTGAGAAACAAGCAAGCAAGCAGAAAAACTAAAAACTTTCTTTCTCAGTCATGCACTTTTTCTCCACTTCTTGCTTGCTTCTCTTTCTTGCTAGCTTTCTTCTGTTCTCACTCTCTCCTTCCTCTCCCTTTCTCACATTCTCTCATTCTCTCTTGGCTTCCCTCTTTCTTGCATGCTCTTACCCTCTTACTTTCTCACACACCCTCTCCTTGACCTCCCTGTTCTCACTCTCTTGCTTTTGTTTGTTCTTTCCTGCTTGCTCTTTTTATCTCTCCTGCTTTCTCTTTTGCTTGCATCCTCTTTCTCCTCCTTCCATGCATTTGCTCAGTTTTTCACTTGCCTCTCTCTTTCCTCCTCTCTTCTCCTTTTCCCCATCTCTATCAGCTTCCCTCTTTCTCCTCCTCCCCTCCCTCCCCCCTTCTCACACTCTCGCTTGCTTGCTTGCTCTCTCCCCCTTTAAGCATTCTCCCATTCCTTCTTTTCCTCTTTCTTCTTCTCTCTCGTCTTGCTCATCTCTCCTTCTCCCCCTCTCCCTCTCCCCCTCTCTCTTTCTTTTTTCCCAAAGAAGCAGAATTCAACAATCAGCATAACACTTGTAATATTTAACAAGCAACCACCAGTGTCTCATGATGTTTCACTCAAGACATGTTTTAACAAAATTTAAGTTTGTCTATGCAGAGAGCTGGATTCCAGCCTCTTTTAGTTTCTCTTCTGAAAATCCAGAATCCCTTTAGTTTTAAAGTGCCAGCTGAAGCACTCTCAGGTTCATCTCTACATAAATCTGAACTATTGCCTCCCCTTTTGTGAGAGAAATGGATGAAAAACATCTTCAAAGAAAACCTTGATTGCAGCTCACTCATACAGGAAAGCTATAAATGGAATCAATCAAGCTTCAATTGCCTTCTAAAAAATAACAAATAAAAAAAAAAAAGGGAGAACCACTAAAAAAAAAAAATCTAAGTCCAGATTTCTTGATTTATTTATGCTTTCTGTCTCGGCCAACATGAGGGCAAGTCCCATAAACCAGGGTACTCAGAATATACAAAGAGGCAGCAATAGCTATTAGAAAGACACATTTTTAGAAGAGTGACTCAAGTACATTCAAGTACAATCAATCAGAAACACACATTACATGCAGTCCTTATCTGAGGCACTTTCTGTGGAACTGTTTTTTCCAAATTATTAGCCTCCTTTGTATAGAGATAAGGCCTGAGAAAACATCTCTCTTCCTTATCAGTAAGGATGAATGCATTTAGGACACAGGCTAAACATGGATCACTCGAGGTATGTTTGCCTGTTTGTTTTCCTTTACACAAAGTTTGACATCAGGAATGACAGTTATCAAAACAACTCTTGCCAGTTTTGGTTGAACCAGCGTGGAAGCAAGGCTCTCCTCTCACAGTTTCTATTTCATCACAATTTCATAGTGAGGATGAGGGACATTTAAATACAGTTCAGACAGACACAAACACTGGTTCTAAAAAACAGTAATGGCTGAACTTTGTTCACAAAAGTACTCAGAAGTTTAAAAGTTTACCTTGCTAGTACTCACTGAAATAATCCAAGCTTTTTACGTGAAATGTAATGGAAGAAGAGGGAAAGGAAGAAATTCTGTCTTCATTTACAAAATGGCAAATGTATGGTCATTGTTTTGAATTTAATATAACTATATAAATATTTATTTTTCTGTTGAAGGTACACTGAAATAATTCTAAAGATATGTTTTATTTTTTTTTTTCAATAAGAACAAACATTTTGGAAATAAGTCTCATTTGCTAGAAAACTTAGCTTAGAAAACTGAATATCTGATTCTCTTTCCGCTCATCTTTTAAGTACTTCCAACATATCTAGATTACTACTTGTCTTCTACAATACATGACTTCTTTCTGATTCACATACTTGTATTAAAAGAACAAGCATATGAGCGTTTAGACATTAAGAAGTGTTTCTCTTGGGAATGTATTTTGCAAACAGCCAGCAGGAGATCTCCAGGATGGAATGGTATTCAAGCTGACAAAAATAGTCAATAATTTTGAACTGCCTAGACCCACCAAAATTGCACAAGAAACTGTAAGAAATTCCCAAGTCATGTTCATCTCTCTCCTGAAGCCCACCTGAAGAGCAACGGCTGCCTAAGTCAAAGAAAGGACTAGAATCATCCAATATACTCCTACAGTCCTATATAACCACGCAGCCTCTCACTGGCTTCATCCATTTCCTTTTCCTTCATATCTAACTACTCGTTATACCCCACAGATATATATACACCCAGTGAGTATATAGCTAATACTGTAGATGAAAAGTTCGGACAAACCAGATAGGCCACAACCAACCTAAGTTAGTAATTCTTAATAAAATACCTTTACAATGTCTCGAATACACTCGCTGCTATAATTTGTCATATCACAATTTCTGCTAAACTCTTCAATCCCAAACCTGATATCATCCAAAGGCCAGGCCTGCTGGCTGCATGTTCCCTGGAGCCAGGAGCACTCCAAGCAGTTCATTAGGGACCCAGAACCACTAATGACAGTAGTCATCAAACAACAAAAAAAAATCTCTGGGAAGAAGAGTGCATCTCCTACAATAGTCTCAGCTGAGCCTCCTCAAAGAAAGGCAGAACATAAACTGTATTCTCTGAGATCTATCCCAATGCTTCACTGTGGGAAGCAAGCCACTGCTGACCTTTAAGTACATAATGTATATAATAAACCCATCATGGAAATTGAAAGAAACACCATATAAAATTGTTTTCCTTTCTGTTCAGACTCTAGTAAATATATAAATAATATTTTTAAAGCTCAGAGCAGTTTCACAGCAGGTACATCTTCTCCAATAAGGTAGCTTCTTTTTATCCTCATGTTCTTAAGTGTCCCCCGGATGGTAACATCTGAATCAGAATACTCACTTATAGTGTCAGTCTGACATTTTCACTCGTGTTTCTAAGGCTATTTAGTAATAATAACTCACATGTGCTGTAAAAAGCCTTATCTCACAAATGTAGTGAAGTCTCACAGGCCTTCCTCTTCTATGGAGGGAGAAGTTACACACAAAGACAATTAATGAAATGCCCACAGTCATATAAAAGGCCGATTCAGAAACAAAAGGTAAGATTCCCGATTTTAGGATTGTACTTGGAACCCTAGCCAGTATATCTCAATACAGTTTAGCATTCTTAATTACAATGACCCAGCTAGATCATGACAAGCCTTTAAACAGAAATATGGCCTAAATCCTACATTTTTGTTGTTCTAATTTACTCCCTTCCTCCTGGCTGGTGATGTCTCCTTTTAAAGATACAATATTTATTTATTACAAAAATATTTTTCAAAGCTTTACACATCAAACTCCTGTTTCAATTAGAAAAAAAATTGTTTAGTTTCTAACATAGATTTAATGACACAAGGAAAAATGTGCCCAGAAATAATTACATGGACGAGTCATATATTAGCAGTCGTGCCAACTCTCAGGGTACACTACAAAAACAAATACAGTTACACAGGGAAAGGTATGATTACACCATGTGAGTGCTGAATTTTCAGCTAAATTTTTCTGCATCTACACTCAGCAACACCAAAATGAACTAACTAACCTCCTATGTAATCAGTCATCATCAGTGCTTTCATTCTGGATTTTTATATGGAATGAGTTAACTATATGTTTTTTTTGTTTTTTTTTTTGTTTGTTTTGTTGTTGTTGTTGTTGTTGTTTTTGTTTGTTTTGTTTGTTTGTTTTAAACACAGGTGCCTAAAATTATGCCCACATGCTCAGTCCACAGGTTCTAACTGATTTGATTTTCAGAGCTATTAAACTCCTACTAGTCTCATCAACATTTCTGTTAGCACTGAGAATGAAGCTGACTTTTCAAAGGAATTAGGTAGGCATGTTGGGAATAACATCCCAGTGCATAAATTATTGCCACCAATGGCAATTTAAGATTAAAATCTGAAAAACTGTCATGTCAGAACTATTCATTTTAATATAGTATTAAGAAATGGAAGGGATACTTATAAAGTAGATAAAAATAAATTAATACACAGTTCTAAAATAACTCCTTATCCCTATCATGGGCCATTTTTATGCTTTTTAAAGGATAAGAACAAAACAAAGAGGATCTAAGTGTTCCTCTTTGGATAAGGATGCCTACCTCTTTTACAGAAGGAGACGCTATTTGTAAGGGAATTTCTCGTGTCCTTGCTCAGAGATGGGCCCACAGTGTGCAGAGATGGGTTGTTTCTAAGGCAGCACCGTCACTCAGGATGGAGGGCCTTTCTCAATTAGTAAGAACATACCAGGTGATTTAAAGAGTCAATGATTTTTCCATCTAGACTGTGCTGCCTAGAAGTGAAGAATGGCATGTCACTGAAAAAATACAGTTTTTCATAAAGCCAACGTAATCAGTTTCATAGTTGACACTATTTCAATGTATTTTATTTTATAGACTTTATTGCTTTTTTTCCTTTGCAACAAATCTTAAAAAAACAAGGTTCGCAAGAGAGCTATGATAAGGGCTCAGGGTTAGTAGAGCTTAAGAAACACTCTGGAAGAATGAGATGATGCTTGACAAGAAAGTTTAGGTATATCACTGGAGTAGGGGAAAGCTCCCAAGCAGCCCCAAGTAGTATGCAAGCCTGGGGTAAGCAAGTGCACATACATCTACCCGGTAGCCAGTGGCAATCCGCTTTATTACTATCAGAAAAACAGTAATCCCAGCAAGTCCCCAGCTCTCCCTTAGACTGTCTCTGTCAAGGTTGTGCTCACAAACCCTGGGACCATACATGTTGGAAAGCTGAGACTGGAACAAGCTGTACGAGCACCGGCAGTTTTCTTGCATGCTCTCTGTCCTTTTCTTTTTTTCCCCACAACTTCATATTCTCGGTCTCAATAGAGTCTCTATTGTTTAACTGAAATCAACATCCAATGAAAACTGTAATTTTCTGTTTTAAAATATTTATAAATTCATTCCGTAAACATGATGTATTTTTCAGCTTAACATGATATCATCACATTCTAATTTAAAGCTGGAAAGAGCTATAAAAACCACAAAGAACGCATTGCTGGGGTATGAATATTTAATAGTAATGAACTCCAAAAATGGACTTAACTATTGAACTATTTAAATGGATCTCCTGAACAGTACAACATGTAGGAACATATTAGATTTGATATTCCACTTAGTTATACATCACTTGGAGATAAATACACAAGGCTTTCAGCTGACTAGCTTAGCAAAATGTAAGATGTCAATTCTAGCATTTTTTTTTTTTATTTCTAGCATATTTTATTTTTATATAAAAATACCCTTATTATCACTAAGGTCTCCTTGTTTCACAGCGTTAATATCACAGAATCACAGAATTTCTAGGTTGGAAGAGACCTCAAGATCATCGAGTCCAACCTCTGACCTAATGCTAACAGTCCCCACTAAACCATATCCCTAAGCTCTACATCTAATATGAAGTAATAAATCCAGAAACACACCAATTCACATGTTCTGCTACTGAAAGCCAATATACAGGCTAAGCAGAAATATATACAACAGTAACTAAATATAAGTCATTGGGCTGATAAGAAACACTCAGTTCCTTTGGAAGCACCAGGCTTCAATCCCAATATATGTGAGATTGCAAAGTACTGGATCCTCCTCATTGCATTTTATTAGCTCAAGTTCACAGGAATCAGTGCACATGCAGCTTTCACCTTCAAGGGATAATCTGCAGATGAGGACTTTACATGAGGACTCAGTCAAGCAGGCCATTAACAATGTCAGATGCATCATGTCATATACTTCATCATCACAGTGCTCTCCTATTTTTTCTGGAATAAGAGGCGAGAGAATCATCATAATGGCTTACACCAAACATTGACTTCATCCAGATTCTGTTTTCAGAAGTCATAGTCCTACTACTGGCCAAGTATTGTTAACACATCTGAATTTTTGAGGAATAAGCTCAAACACCATCACAAACTAGGGCCCACTGACAAGAAAATGTCAGAAGACTGCCTGAAAGTTCTTCAGGGCTTCACTTGAAATGAAGCTCTACTTGCAATGTGTGGGCTCTTAAAAAAACAAAAACAACAAAAAAACAACACAGGTTGTGTTTACACTCTGCCTTGACCCTAAGTATGAGAAGATTGCTTTCCTATAGCCCTGTGTAATGGGACATCTGTATCCTGTTGATCAGGAGCTGATCACTAGAAAGAGGAAAACTAGCAAAATCATGCTTACTATGAATAAGTGACAGAAGTTAAGATACCAACTAAGAAATTGATAATTAATTTTCGTTGTTAGATTTGTGTTGCTTCTTGCTCAGAACACAATCAGATTTTTTTTTTATTATTATTTTTTTTAACCCCAAATTCCTTATAAATCATTGGAAGCATTTATAGTTCTACTTGCAGAAAACTTCACAGTGCCTGTCTACTCTCCAGCATGTGAAGCCAAAACTGATGTTGGCCTGATGCTGGAATTCTTGAACAAGGTGTAACCCCATGAGCTGAGCAGGATTGTCATGGCATCTTGGTGTGTGTGTATACATCTCTCCCTACATATATATATATATATATATATATATATATATATATATATATACACAGAGAGAAAGAGAGAGAGATGTAGGGAGATATAGATATATGAGATATATAGAGATATATATCTCTACATATAGAGATATATGTAGAGAGAGATGTAGATATAGGCAAATACAGCATGTGATAGAGTAAGAGATGAAAAATGTCTATACATACATGTATACACAAACATGTATATGTATTACAAAATACTATTATTTTTTTTTACTAAAGCCCTACCAACGTCTTTCTTGTATTACAAAAGGCTTTTCTAATTTCAAGTGACCTGTTTTAGTCTGATAACAGAAAAATCTCTATCTTCATATTACTTTAGAAAGTGAAGATTGCTACTATTACTGAAATATTTTAAAAGCTATTTGAATCCTAATTGCTCTGAGTAACTTTTGATAAAATATCCTGATTTT
Source organism: Anas acuta (assembly GCF_963932015.1). Taxonomy (NCBI): domain Eukaryota; kingdom Metazoa; phylum Chordata; class Aves; order Anseriformes; family Anatidae; genus Anas; species Anas acuta. The sequence continues at coordinate 39,820,123 of NC_088981.1, forward strand.
TTTTCTTCTGTGTGTGATTATGAATCATCATGACATTTTACATATTTTGTATCTCTCCCTAACCAAAAAAAATAAAAAATTGCAATGGCTATAGTTGGATGTATCTATAATTTAAGGACAAAGTCTACAAGTGTTTATAAATACCTCCAAAGCAAGTTCAAAGAACCTGAGAAATAAAATCAGAAGTATTGCAGTGTGAAAAAAAAACACCAAGCAATGATCGTAATGCTGCTTTGTAGTGTCATAAAACAATAAAACGGTGTTTAGACTAGCTCCTGTTAATGTTTCCAGGCCCAGATTAGAATAAATCTAATGTAAAGTTTCTTTCCTTTTTTTTTTTTTTTTTAAAGAAAGAGTAAATTCTAAATAGAATTTACTCTCAAAGAGAATTTATTCTAATGACAAAACCTGTTTCCACAAGAGTTAACATCTCATCCAGATTTTCTGAAGATAAATGTGGATATTTGATATCATACTATGATCCATCAAATAGCAGCAGCTTATGCAGGATACTGCCATGCCCTGGATGCACTGACCACGTTCTCACACTGTTCAAAACCTGCATTTGAAATGGCCTTCCATGAAAAACTGCAGTAATGCTTTCAGAACACTGCAGAGCCATGAAATGTGGCTTTAGAAAAGAACCAGAGGAATTCTGCCTAAGGAGTACCCTAATACTTGATAAAACCTACTCTTCCTTGGGTTGTAACTAGAATTTGACTGTGAGTTTATTAGCTCAATGCCTTTGGGAGACACACATATGGTGAGTTTTTCCTGCATCTAGTTGGCATCCTGACATGAAATTGTTCTAGAGGCATTCCCCCGTGGCTTCTCAGAACCAGCTACCTAGGATCCCCAAGATGATTACCCTGTCTCTGAACTTCACTGCTAGACAAAATTAACTTTAGTCATTTACCAACTCACAGCAACACGGAGCACAAGGCTTGAATTTTACTAGCTACAGTGAAACTGCATTCAGTCCTCCAGCTATTTTAAAGTAAATCAGTTATGAAGGAGAATGACTGGAAATTAAATCCACCTACAAATCCAGGAGCACCACAAGAAAAGCCTCTATATTCTATTTAACATTGTGATAACCAGGTTGCTTCATTGTGGCCAGTGTTTTTAGCACATAGGGGAGAAGAAGCACAAATGCCAATACTGACTACGTAAAAGAGAAGAAGGTGGTTCAGGGGGTCTCATTCTCATTCTATGGGGATGTGCCAGGGGTTGCTCAGAAAAGGCTCAGGAACAATACATCAGTTTTTACAAAGGTCTGAAAGAGAGCAAAGAGCATGTCCAGAAGGACTATCTAGTCTGTCACATACTGTTTGTACTTGTTTTTAAGAAGCCTGGATGCACAATTCTGACAACAGCTCCAAGGAAGCAACTTCACCAAGACAGGCAAGTAAGACGCGTCTTAGCCTCAAGTGCTACATCGTGATAACTGTAATAGCAAACGGTGCTATATGGTCATTGACTTTTACCTAGGTAATGCCTGTGAATCGAACTCTTCAAGCTGTAAGCAACTGTAAAAAGTTTGCAAAGCTCAAGGGAAATGCCACTGATAGTCCTCTGCTGCATTTACAGATGAACTCCTGAAAGAAACGCCTTTCCCACTGAATTCCGCTTGTGTTATGGAGCCATTTTCCTTCCAAGGCTGGTTGAAAGATCATCGCAGAGAAATAAAACAGAAGCAATCTTTGAGTATCTTTGGAGATAACTTCGAAACAGAGGTAGGTGGTTTAATTTCTATGAAAGAGATTTTTAAAGGTACAGATAATAGGTGCCTCATATTCAGAGTGAACGAATCCAGGCCTTGCAACCCTATCTGCTGAGAAAATCATGCACCCTTAAAAAAGCAATTCAGTCATAGCCTGCCCTGCCCCTTGGAAATGCCCAGCTTTGGCCACTGATCCAATGCGCCTAGGGCAGGGGACTCCTGTCTCAGATACTTCTATTTGCAGAATCAACCTGAACCTTATTTCCACTCACTTCCTTTAAGATTAAAACAGCTCCCCCGCCCCCTTATTTCCCACATCAGAAATACCAGCAAGATGCTATCACTGCTCACAAGTGTGTTCAGCTTCCATATATGTTTGTACAGCACTCTTGGTGCCAAATCTAATTCAAATGTGTAAATACACTTTTTTTTTTCCTTCTTAATCTACATAAAATGGAAACAGAGACCTGGACAGCCCCAGAGAGCTTGGGTCGTGCTAGAGCACTGCACTTCTCAGCCTTGTCAAACACAGTCCAGCTTGAGTGTAAATGAAGCTGTTACCATGTGATGTCTGTGCTGCATGCGCGATGGTTTACAAAACATATTTTCTCCCTGGGTTACTTGGAGTCGTATTCTGAAGAATCCAATACGGTTTGACAGCAGAGTGACAGAGAGCGTGGGACTGTCAGGAAGAACACAAAAAGGGCAGATAATGAGAAAAATAAGGTCTGGTCTACAGCCTTTTTAATGGTAATGGAAGTATCTTTTTGACTTCAACATACTCTTGACAGGGCCCCGAGTTCATGAGGAAGAAGCGCCTGTTCCAAGAACAGAAGCAGGAAGGATATAGATGCAAAGCAGAGAGTGGGAGGAGGCAGAAGGAGTAGATAAGTGAGGATGCAGAAGAGCATAAGGAGTGGCAGGTGTGATCAGTTCCCTTTTTATCAGTAGGAATCAATATGAGAATACCAAACGTAATGTGAATTTTAATGTCTGTAAAAATAATGTCATCCTCTGTGAACATTTTTCTTTAAAAATAGAATGTTTAAATGCTGTAGAAAGATGAATGTGTACACTTCAGTCACTGGGATGAATCCATTACTTTTCCTTCCTTTTTTTTCTAGGTTATAGCTTATGGACCAGGAACAACTGAAAAAAGTAAAAGTAATTCAGATATCTGGATATGGCAGCTGGTATGTGACAATTCACCCATATTAACCCATGAATTCACATTTCAGAGCAAACTGCACAGTTGTAAAGCGTCTTACTACCAACAACAAAAACTAATGATTACCTTCCTTCTCACAGAAGCCATTGACAGGAATCATCGTTTGGCTTTAAACTATCATGAAAAAAAAATCCTGTAAACAACTGCCACCATAAAAATAATCCCTCTTTTCCCTCATTTTGTATGTTAAGAACAGAACTACTGCCATCCTCTATCAGTTCTGGGTGGGGATTTTGATTCCTGCTAGGGAGTACCTTGCAAATACATCAGAATGCCTCTGGGTGATAAAAACCGTCACCTATTAGTTCTTGCCTTGAAGTTTTTGTCCTCATACTGAACTCCAGCTGGAATTAGGTAGACAAAGCTAATAAAAATCCAGAAACATTTTTATGCTAAAGCACAGCGGTAGTTGATCCAGATGCCCATCTTTCTCCTGGCTTCAAAGAAACTCTTGCAGCCCAAGGGAAAAACAGCAGAGAAAAGCTGGTTTCCCTTTACACAAGGGAAACTAGCTTGTAAGGCAGGTATTTCTATCAGTTCCTGTTCTGTTGAAATTCACAGGGACTATCAAATACTAATTAAAGACATAATATTCTTGAAAGACACTTGTTTACACTGCAGCTCACTGCAGCCTGTGCAATCAAGACCTTGCTGCTGGCAGGAATCTGGTTCCTCTGCTTGACAAGATAATGATGAGTCTGTTCCAGTGTAGACAGATGCCTATTAGTGATTTCTGTCAGCTCCCTGCTGACTTGTGAACTTCTTTTCAAGACTTAGAAAGGTATTAGGAATCAGGAAAGTAGAAGAGGAGCTTGAAGTACTCCAGCAGGTTATCCCGGTGAGTTTCCAGAGAGTTGTACCAACTTGCAGACTGCTCGGTTAGATTGGTAGCAGCACATCCCTAAGGCATCAGGCAATAGGTTGCTGCTTTATGATGAGGAACAACAAACCATGAAGCATGTTTTTATTGATGCTAATAGTGTCAGATGGCGAAGATCAGCTGAATATTTAGCTAGGCCTTGTAAAACAGTGTTTTGTTTGAAGTGCTCTTTCAGTAGGAAAGATTTCCATACTTACCTGCAGCGTTTTCTTTCTGCTGGTGATAAGCCATGGAAAACTAAAAGCTGTCCGTCTCTTCTTTCCCTTCAGGAGGGTGCATCTACAGTTACTACGGATGGTAAAACCCTGACTCTAACTGCTGGTGACAGCCTGCTTATCCGTGCCCAATCTTTGTGAGTAGAGATGAGCGATTCAACAGCATGATTTCCCAGATTCCAACAACATAAATTCTGTCCATTTGGTCCATATCAAGCTGGGCATCAGCTGGTGCAGAAACATAGCCTCTGTGACTGCAGGATTTGCAATAGCCTGCATTATTCCTTAGGGCAGAAGTGTCTTTTGGAGGAAACAAAGCCAGGCATTCATTCTAGCTCACCTTGTATGATTAAGCTGTAGAAAATAAAAGATAAACACCAAGAAAAGGCAGCACACAAAAGACCATGCATAAAGGTAGATGGCAAGAATACTAATACTAAATGGCAACAGCAAATCCTCTAAAATTCAGATAAGCCTTAATCAACATCAATACAGTGAGATTTGGGTGCCAGACCAAGAGCACAGTTCTCTTCCTGGAGTAGGATGCATAAGGATGTTTCACAAACATGGTACACATAATATATGTAAAAAGAAAAACTGGTGAAAATAGTTTCCAGAAGAATGGAAAGGGAAAGTATTTGCCAACTCTTGTGAAAAGTGGCATAGGTCAATAAAGTGCCCATCGTGAAGGATTACATACACCCACTGTTAATACAATGCAGCAAGCTATAGGCAGATGATTACAAATGGCCTTCTTTCCTACAGGGAAAAAAAAAAAAAAAAGCAAACAAAAAAAAATAATAAGTAGTAATGATGATGTTTGCTAATCACTAAATAACACCAGAAGCTGTTACTGAAAGACCTGAAACTGCCCAGCTGCACAGAACCGTTCTCTGCACCTGTGATTCCAACAAGTACCTTCATCCCCTCCTCCCTCCACCATTATGTCCACCTCTTCTATGAAATCACTTCTCTTAAATTAATTCCCAGTCCTGCAGTCAACCAATGAGACTGTTTACAAAATCCTGGCATGATGCATGTGTAGAGATCTGCCAGCACAGATCATATTGGATTAAGGCATTTATCAGACCTGTACAGCAGGCACATATTATTGTACGTTTCACTGCTGTACACTGATACTGATCTCTGGCCATCTCTGAAACTGGCATAAACACCTAATACAAAGGTGATGACCACAAAGCAAAAATACTCCTGAATTCTTAGATGCTTATATTGTTAAAATAATAACTGTGTTTAAATCCTTACATCACTGAGATCAGAATTTCTTGTTGCTACATCCATAAGAAGAGAGATGTTCTTCCCCGTTGTGTCATGATGTTTGGTTTATATGGATGATTACGAAGAGCTGTTCTGAAAAATATAGCAAGATATACCTATATGGAAATAGAACAAATGTAGTCAGAAGAGAACCTTCTTTGCAATTCCTCTATTTTTCAGCAGCATCAAGGTATTTAGTTGTTCGGTTTGATAGTTGTTTGTCCTCCCCACCTCCTCTATGTGGGTATTCAATCATCTCTCTTGCTATTTTTCCAGGTACTTCTGGAAAAGAGAAGAAGAATGTGTTGCTCTTTACATTGCTCAGGATCCAAAACGCAAGCAGCCTTATACCTAGTTTCCGTTCCAGTTGACATTGATGAGAAAAATTTTAACCTACTTATGTCGTCTTAATAAATTTATAGTCAGAGCTCCTGTAAATCTGAACAGTCTAACATAATAATTACACTGGAATCAAGTGCTATGCCCTATTATAACTTTTTTTTTTCCTGAAGTAGTTAATGTTTCAGCAAAATCTACAACCTGTAATTTTGTTAAAAACAAGACTTTCTTACATGAAAGCAAATGAAAACAGATCCAAGAAGCAGGATTAGCTACATAGTAATATAAATGATAGTATCTGGAATACATTTTAAACTTTTCAAGTGCAAGTGTCCTCTGTGAGGTAAAGAGAGGGAGATCGGACAGATATTGTTTTGTCTGTTTACTTACATTCTTCGTTTCTTTGCCTCGGTTTTGCCATTAGTAATAAATTGTGTACGTGAGTTATCAAGCCCACAGCACACGAACTTTTATTTGCAATATGGATCTTCTGAGATCTTTGGAACCCTTTAAAAAAAATGTGTGTGGGGGGGGAGGGAATGAGGGAATTACAAACTTTTTCTGCTCCACTACTTGAAGATCTCAAGTGAGGACTTTCTCCTTGTGAAAAGTGGAAGTTGTGTTAGTAAAAGGGGAAGCAGTAGCAGCAGTAACATCACATTACTTAGATCATCACTGTACTTGCTTCAGGTAACTTGTTAGCAGGTCATCAAATCTTGGTACTGCAGTATCAATCACAGCTGGTGGTAACATGCCGGCCATACCATGTGGGATGCTGCCTATGCACCACACTGTCATCATGGCATCTCGGTCCTGGATTTCCAGCTGTAGAAGTCTTTATTTAAAATAGCCTAAAACATGTGGGTTTTGTTTGTTTTTAAAAAACATGTTGCACTTTACATTATTAAACATTTAACTAATCTGTTTTCTGATGTTGAGCTTTGTCAATTACATGCTTGAAGAAGCATGAAGTTACCATTTCTTGATTTTTGTAATAACTAATGAAAGTTCAGAAAATATTTCTTTAATATAGCTATCACCTACAAAGCTCAGTAAACTGAAATGCTGTATCTGTTTTATGCAAGCGTTAGTATTTTTGGCGAGAAAAACTGAGATATGTTGGCCTTAATTTATAACATATTTAGGTTCACTAGCTTTTCTAGTAAAGCATACAGCAGAATTTTGCTACGTTCTCCTAATAACAGCGGATCTAATTTGAGAACCTGAGCCCTGTCCTTAAGGCTATTATGGATGTTACCTACAACAGACAAGTGTCCCCTGAATGAGGGAGTAATTTATCTGATTACCTTTGGTATTGATAGGCCTGTCTGCCTGCAGGATTGTCTGCTCCCCGAGTGAACATCAACAGCAGAAGAATAGGGTATCAGTGTTGTATTTTCAGTTTACCAGTTTGGAGATAACTACTGCAGTGCTAGTTCTGGGTTTACTTCATATCACATAAATGTTTGTATTTCACACAACGGTAATTTGATAAAATACAGTAGCATGTAGGACGATCTGCAGCAGCTCTTCACACATTCAGAGGCACTGTGAGCCAAGGAAATTTCAGAATGCAAATCTAAGCACCTCTAGATTACAGATAACTTTTCACCTTTAAAGACTTCAGGGTTTAGAATTAAGGCTCCACTCAAACATTCTTCTCTTTCTAAATAAGTTGCACCTGCTGCTTGATTTAGGCACCCATTTTCAATCTGAATCATACAGATACTGTGTCACCTCGCATTTAATAAACTTCTCTGTTATTGCATTTTGGTAGGCTTATGTTGACCTTATTAGTGCATGCTTACCTTGACAGTCCATCTATTGCCCATGGTTTCTCCAAGACTCAAAAGCAATGCCTTTATACAAATATTCATTCTAAACAACATTACAATAAAACCCACACAGATGAGAGAAGACATACCTGCACTACTTCCTTCAACACACTCAGGACTGCCTAGAATCACAAGCCAGAGCTGACCTGAAAGCTTAGAAGCACACACAAAGGAGTCTGAAGCTACCTACAAGCATCCATAGTTACCCAAGCCTCTGTTTCACCTAGACTGGAAGTCATCAGGAGTTCCCCCCCTCACTTAAAATGGGAAAGGGCAAGTGGCCCAATACTACCAGCTGTGGGGCAGAGAGACTGTGACTGTTCAGTGCCTTTAAGATGTTCAAACCGAGTGAGAAAACTGGTAAATTTTGTAAAACCAAAGATGAAACACACCCTTTTAGCTACAGATATATTGTATTTTCTATTATTACAGCATTTAAATGCATATGAGTGATATAAACATTATGCCAGCATTTCAAATTGGGCAAGAGACATCACCTTAGAGTCAGTTATAAATTAGCAACGTAGATCAAAAATACAGTAATTAGTGCCTCCAATTGCCAACTAAACTAGGTAGGTCTGGCCTCACAGTGTACTTTTATTCTTATTTTGAGCTAAGCTGAATTATAAAAATAATTGAAAAAAGTTTTGGTACTGTCTCAATATATTATTCCTTATTAAGAGTTGAACTGTTGGACAATAACAAAAAACGTTGATTAGCACAGTCACATTATGTATCACCACCAGTAAAATCCAACACAACTTTATGCAAAACACAGGTAAACAGTGACCCTCACAGATCATGCTGTAACATATCACAGAAATCAACAGCAGAGCTCAAGACTGTCCCATTGTTTTTAAAATTAGCAGAACAGTTAAGGCACAATAATGATCAGATGCCAACTACGTTTCATGTTGCAATGAATAAATTGACAGCTTGCACAAGTCAAGTGATGAACTCTTCTTCCTCCACGCTTGCTTTATTTTTAGATCCTGTTTGTTCCATTGAAATAACAAACTACCAGAGGCAGAAAACCAGACTAGATAGATCAATTAACTGATCACGTGTGTTGCAGTAAACTTTTTCCTCAAAGCCACACAACATTCATGCTTGTAAACCAATCTTCTCTAATTTTATGAAGATAATACTTTCATTCTGGTGTTAAAAGCATTCATGGTACTCTGATTTCAAATCTTGAACCACATTTATGTTATAGAACAGATGCACGTAAAACACTCCCACCATCATCACATATAAGTAAAGGAAGAAAAAAAGCTTTTTGTTGTTGTTTGTTTTTACAAATTCCTACAAAAACAGTGTTTACGATGCAGATTTCAGTGAGTTGGGGATTCTTTTTATTTTTATTTTATTTTCAGTAAATGATTCAGAGTGCACTTTAATGAACATGTAAGTCTAATAAAGGTCATCACCTCCAGCTCTGTTTCTGATTGAAGACACACATGGTTGTAGAGCTATTCTTCAGCATCGAACTATGCAGAATAACAGCTGGTTGGACCCCAATTAAAACAGTTGATTTTAAAGTAATAATGAAGAAGACAAAGTTAATAGACAGCCTGCAGCTCAGAGTAAATATCTCAACCCACAAGTGCCAGCACTATCTGACACAAAACAGTCTTATGGTGGATACAGCCAGTGATACCAGTGATTGTCCAGAAACTGTGGAAGTGCATAAGAACTCTCCCTTTTAGCATTACTGAAATTTTTATTAATGCTTGAAAGCTAGGGGGAAAACATAAATCAAATCAACATACATGTATACCCAACAGTTCCTGTTCAGCACCTTAGCAGAAATAAACCCTGCTGTTAGGTAAATCAAACCCAAATGCATGCATTAGATTCACTTCTGCAGACAGCTCTCCTGTTCGGAGATCTGTGAATTACATACAACTCCTTCCAAATTGATGTTACTTTATGTTAAATATACCCAGATCTTTGCCCAGGTAATTCAATTAAGTTACATCAGAACCACATGCTTAAAGATTTGAACACCACTTTATATTTTTGAAGAGCTACTCAACAGGTGTACATATAAGACCATTACATAGCTAAATAAAATCTTATGTCCCCAGTTTAGGAGATAAATTAGGCTGAAGTCAGGGCAAAATTATTTGGGTTCTACAAACATTTAAATGCCACCCTGCCATACTTTGCTCTGAGGGTGCAGCCACCTCCACTGAAAACCCACAGGGCTTGGTTTCTACTTTTTTCAAGATCTGAGCCAAGCTCATTCTCTTCTTGCAAATCACAGCCAGAGATCTATAACCTCATTTTACCCAAAAGTCTCAGGAAGAGGGCAATGTCACAAGAAGCCACCCCAGAGACAGCTCCCATCTCTGTGCAGAGGTGGGAAGGCAAACACTCATCTTTGCTGTCTTGCAGGAACATCCACATCACAGGCCACACTGTTAGGGGCATCTCCATGCCTGCACTGTAAAGCTCTGTGCTACTGTGGTGAAATATATTGAGCCACACAGGCTTGCTCATACCCCAATATTGCTAGTGAACTAGAGAATAATTCCTACTCCCCAAATGGAGTTACAGAAAACATTACTCTATAAAATAAAAGCTAGCACTGACAGAAAGTACATATCATTACAAAACCATTGTTTCAGTGACAATTATTTGCCTGAACACATTTGTGATCTGAGCTGCCTGTTAGAATCTTGGCATACATTACAAAATGAAGGTAAACAACACATTTTGACTTGGGAAAAATAATCAGCAGATTGTCAGACCACAAATAGATCAGCTTTGTTTACATCAATCTGAGAAAAATGTTAACAGTTACCGATTGCTTCTTGATACTGGTGACTAACAACCCACATGGTTCATACCCTATGTGCTTTATTAGTGAATGACAGACAAACATCAAATGCATCAGGCCCTGTACTGCATAATATCCTGTTATTCTCTTCAGAAGAAGAAGAATGGAAAATACTGAATGAAACTGAGTAAAAGCTTGAAAACTCTGCCTTTTGTATGACACTGTGAAGTCTGAAAGACACATTAAAAAGGACAAGCACACGTACCTGAATGTTATGCAAAACCCATGCAAGCTCATTTCAGGACCACTATCTCTCTTCATCCATGGCATGTAAGTGGAAGCAGAGAAAATGAGAACTTGCTAACACCTGGTGAGACCTGTAGGAGTCATAAACTGGCCAGCATTAGCTATCATCTGTAATCAAGAACCCCAACAGAAAAACAACTATGAACCTGCAGTGTGACATAAGAGAGTAACTGATGTTGAAAGTTTAGATAATTAAAAACGCTGAATGATGCAGAAAGCATTGATTCAAAGTTCTTTTATGTAGTGGAAAGACACAGGACATAAAGCAAGAAAATTGAACGAGTCCCTTCCAGACGTTCTTCTGGTTTAGAGAGCACAGATCACATGCTCCAAGAAGAAACAATGACATTTAATAAATATGAAACCACAGGAAATGAAACTGCCATAGACATTTCAGAGAAAACATATGCATCTCTCTAGAACATATTTTTAATATTCATAAAATATTTTCAGCTACTAGAGTTCACTCAGTAAATCATAGTGATTTCCAGAAATATCACACACACTGCAGTGGCAAGATTTTATTTAATCCAAAAATCTACTAGATTAGCTGTATTTTTAAATCAAGACAGGAAATTATATGCTAGCATTAGAATCAGACAGCCTTATCCCATCAGACCTAGAGTTTAAAATAAAAATTAGCCAACTCTCTGGTTTCTATTTCCAAGACAAATTACAATATTAAACTGTCTAAGGCTATTTCTTCCATCTTCTAGATAAACCAGGCAATCTACACCCAATTCTTCATTGAAAGCAATTTGCCTCTACTTACATCTTTGCCGATTAAGGTGCAGCTGACTTGATTTATGCTAGCATGTTAACAGAATCAGGCTGCTACACTATAATGTGTTGATTTTCTGTGTGCAAAATACTATTGCATAGCTTTATAGACTATATACATGCGTGTATGTGTACACACATATACAAACACACATATATGCCTTCTGAGTATCTTCGTGCAGTAAAGAATCCTGAAATCTCATCTTGCCCATACTGGTGAAGTTTGTGCCAAGCATACTGCGTGTGCTTGTCATTTTATAAAACGACTAGCCAATTATTGTCAGCCAGATACAGATTGATACTAAAGGTCATTTTTATTTATGTCAGACACGGGATGTTTCAGAAGCTTTTATGGAGTAGCTACATCTGTGCTCTCTGTGGGTTGGATGCACTCCATACATGCTGCTGGAGGACAGAAAAAGAAGGAGATCATACAGGAGGAAAGAACTATCCTGGTCTTCACTAGAAGCCAACCACATGAGACGCTCACCTAAACAAGCCTTTCCACAGCAACCCAGCCAATTGGGCCTTTGCAGCTCACAGACATACCTCATGGAGGGCCAGAGGTTGTTTTTTATTATCAGTTTTAATCTAATAGAAAGGTTTCATGGCATTTATTTCCTCTAAAGCAAAATTAACTCTACTTGCAAAGCTTCCTCCCCCTCAGAGGGAAATAAGATGTAGGCTCGGAAGCCCAAATCCGCAATGATATTTAAGTGCCTGAGGAACTGTGCCAGAGTGTCTGGCAGTGGAAGCTAAACAGACTCAATTTTAAAAGAATATAGTGAATGGAGAGACAGGCTGAAAGCTCTGGGGAATGAAGCACTCCTTTTATCTACTATGGGGGCAGCTGTTAAGTGTCAAAGTGAACTTCTCTACTCTTGCTCGTCTCTGTGCTTAAACCCACCATTACTGACATCTCCACCTCTGCTTGGAATTGGCCTTCACTACAGCTGGCACCATGTTAAGTCATGAATGGTATTTCCATGACATCAACATCAGTCCAGTGGGAGCAGGACAGAGATAAATACAGATTGTATGATCACGTGAATGGTCATCTTAAAGTTTCTTTCCCTGCAGAACAACAACAACAAAAAAACTTTTTGTAAAAGGTAATAATATTCTTCTGGCTTAATTTAAGACACACAGAAACAGTTGGATATATCTGAAAAAGCTGTTTTACAGATTAACTTATGCAGCTTGTGCATTCTGTCATTAAACTGTTATTTTCCATATCTAGTTCTTGACATTTTGCATTGAAACTATTTTATTCATTTCCTCATGTCTCTGTGTTGGGACAAATGCCATTCTCAGTTGTTTTTGTATCAATATGTAGCTAATGGAATTACCCTCATCTCATGGCACTACAACTGGGCTCTCTTTCCAGGTAGATATTACAGCCACAGCATGACACAAGGTGGAACTGCATCGGCACACGAAGGCTGCTTAACAACAGGTACACACCACTACTTCTAATCTTCTGCAGGTTATAATTTCACCCTAATAGTGCACCTTATTCAAGATAATAGAACAATTCTTTTGGAGGCTTTGTAACTCTTGTTACAGCTGAATTTGGCTTTCCAGAAATGCTATAAAACCAGAAATTGGCAGCTGCATCCTGTTGAAAAGAAACACCCTCTAGATGACTGAAATGTTAACATCTAGATCTACACAGAAGAGAGCACTGTAGATCAGTGAGAAGAAAAGGAATGAAGGAGGCATTCAATTGCCAACAGTGCTTCCCATGCTTGTATTTTTAAAAGCTCAATATATAGAAATCTTTAGATGGATGGATGAATGAATGGATAGAAAAATTTCATCTGAAAATATTTTAGGGCACTAGCAACTGAAAGAGATTTCTTCAATTCCTTGTATTGTTTCTTCAAATGAATACATACTGTTAGAATGTGACCTTCACTTTATCTGACTTGAAGAAGTAAGGTTAGGAAAAGTATGCTAGAACAGACAAATACTTGTTTTTGCACACGTTTTAAAGGCATGCAAAAAAACTTTCACTTTGGTGTCTGATGTGTTTAGGGAAATCATAGACATAGTTTGTGTTATCTGCCATAAGGTCTTCACTGAGGAGGTTCATGCTGTGAGGATTTCCATGGCAACTACTTACATTGACATAAGTGTTCATTTCTGAAATTGAGAGTCTAGGGACATGATTAGCTACAGCAATTATACCATGTAAACCACCCAAACAGAGATCTTTTGTTCAGGGCCAAGTAAACCAACTTCAGAATCACCCACTAAATTAGAAAAAAAAAAAAAAAAAAAAGCCTATAAATTCTCTTTTTTTCCCCTCCCCCCAAAAAAATAATGTGTTTATATACACACATACAGATGAACTAATAAGTTCTTAAAATTATAAACTTCATCAGGTGGCTTAATGAAAGTCTACATGAAGAAGACTATAATGAGGTCAACCCAAAGAGACACAAAAATGAATTTTTGAGAATATTTCCAATTCTACTGAAATCAAGATGACAAGTTCTTTCTGGTTCTTAATGAAAGTATTTAGAAAAAAAGTACTCACAAATGTCTTGAATTGAAGCTCTAGAATAATATAGCAATAAAAATAGTGGGGGTCTAAATTAACAAGCTTTGCTCCAGAAAGAAGAAGCAAAGACCAATGACCCAACACCTGCCCCAGAAAACCCAAAATGGGAGCACCCTTTATACCTGTTTCCCTCTCCTTCAGATGCAGTTCAGAGTTTACCAGGCATGAGCTAGGGGCAGGAGGTAAATACAATCTCATAATCTCAGCCTGCATGCTCTTTGGAGATCACAACCACTCAGCACAGACTTGATTCAAGGTTAATTTGTAATAGGATGGGGCTGATATGCAACAAGCCCTAAAATCTCTTGGCCCCATCTAACACTTCCCTGCCCTAGTCTTCCAAGTGATTGTTTAATCCAGCTGAATGTATTCATCTCTCAGAGCTGACAGATGATACCTTTACCCATCAGCTAAAGTAATACTTACAGCTTTCCTTCTGCAACACAATACAGCTGATATAGATCATTAAAGCTAGCTTGAAAAATACAGTTTACTTTTATGCAGTCATTTAAAAGACAGAATTTTATATCAATGAAAGTAAAGCTTAACAGAAAACCTAGTTTTTATATTCTCTTTAATTCTCACATCTATTTCAGACATCCATTAAAACCCCATAACATCAATTTATTCAAGAAAGCATTGTAGTCTCTTGTTGGAAGTTTTCTCCATGAAGTTAATGTTAATGGCCTGAACAGATGTCCTTTTTTTCTTGTAAGGGTTATAATTCAGAGCTATGTCTGTTAGACTGTGTCTAACTCTATAAGTAAAAATTTCTGGAAATAACTGTTCTCTGTGATGCACCATCTCATCTCCTTACCCTCTGAATGGTCAAACAGTGGCAAAACTGTATAATTCATTTCAAAAGGACATTTAAGGACTCATTCATGAGAGACATAACAGTGGTGGAGAAACAGATATCAAGGAATGCTTGTGAGCAGCCACATCAAGCTGGAGGAAGCCACATACAGTCAGGCTGCACAGGAACAGGCTGAACAATTCTGAAAAACTATTTTCTTCTTTTGGGAGGAAGATAGCAAGGTTTAAAGGGGCTCATCCCAGGATGGCACTGATAGACAGCAGAGCCTTTGCCATAAGCACCCTTCAGATGGGACAAAGGAAAGGAAAGGAGAAGCTGAACTAGAGAAGTAGTAAGGCAGAATTTGCTAATACAACATT
Source organism: Anas acuta (assembly GCF_963932015.1). Lineage (NCBI taxonomy): Eukaryota > Metazoa > Chordata > Aves > Anseriformes > Anatidae > Anas > Anas acuta. Next base: position 39,835,234 of record NC_088981.1, read on the forward strand.
CCCATACCTGTTCATCAGATAGTGTCCTCAAAGCAGGGACTGGGCACTGAAACAAATCCATTGCCAGAGCTGACTGGGGCGTGGATATTCATCCTTGCTGCCTCCTGCAGATAATGCACTACATCTCAAGCTGGGTACTGGAACATGGCATATCCTCCTTGTCTTTATTTGTTCATTAAATGCTTTTCTTCACCAATGATGAAAATAGTGACCTCCTGAACATACTGTGTGTAGGTTTTTTACTGCATTCACTACTACATTCAGCTATAAAGTATGTAGATAACACACAGTGTGGTCCCCCATGGCATGGATAGATATTGCTATTGCTGGATGTTCAGAGGAGTTTTCCTTTAGGATTCCCTCTGCTGTGGCAGAAAGCTAACCCTCTGTCTGCATAGGCTTGTGCTATTGCTGGAGACCAGGAAAGAGAAGAAAAGCTGCACAGAAGGCAAATCCTCCTATATTTAAGTGATAAATAAAGCAAATACTCTATGATATAAGGCTCCCATGCTCAGCAAGGCACTTCACAAACTTAGATTGAGACAATCTGTTTCCCCGAGGCTTATAGGCTAAATAGCAAGTGAGAAAAATGGAGCTACACGACAAGCAGAGAAAGGCATCTGACAAAAGCCTCATTAGCGCGCCATTTCCTTCACCCACAGCATATGTTTGTTTCTTCTCAGAGCTGGCATTTCTGTAGGTCTGTATGCTCAATACTTATCCCAAGTATCCAGCAGTGAGAAACAAAGACTGCATAGCCCTCTGAGTTATCGTGTTAAGCCTTTGCTTGTCTAATCATGCTATGTTGTGAAAATTCAAGTGCCTGACTGAGAAAAAAACATCTAGGGTACAGCAGAGATGACTAAGAAAAGGACTCCTGCCACTTTAATTGCTTTGTATCAAGCTATTACCTCTTGATGTGTAAACATCAAATTAGCAATATTCTCAGGGTAAACAGTAACACAGCAATCAAATAATTCCTTCCAGCTATACAGCGACAGATAGATGCTCTCCTGTCCTACTGTCTTTTCCTCAGTATTTGGCACACTGAGTATACTTCAAAATAGTATCCCTGTGCTGCAGATCCTATTAAATTCCAATTATTCTATCTCTCTGTACTAACTTCACAACTTTGAATCTTATCAGCACTTGTGCTGCCATTTTAGAGAGAGAAGTGTATGCCACAGCTGGCTGCAGTAGCAGAGGTCAGTGAGCCAGGACGTTGCTTAAGGACATTGCTCAGGGCTCTCTCACACATTACACTTGAATTTGCTGTAAGGAATCTGAAATGCAGCATTATCCAAACCAGTATCAGAGGACTGCTTAAAAATAATCCTAATATTTCCTAGACTTAAAAAATAACTTTTATCCAAGGCAACTTTTTTACCCATATTTCTACTTTAATCAGATCAGTTTCTACAATATTACTGTACTGTCACTACCTCATAGCTTAATAACCTTCATAATTTGAGTACACACTTTATCATCAACTTAGACATTGTCTAGGAGATCTTAATTCCATTGCAAAAAAGAAACATTTTGGACACTGTGAGCACAGTACAAGTGCACTCAGTAAATTGTCTTAGACTATCCCATTATTCAGGATGTATCTCCATTACTGAACAGGCTATTGCAGGGAGGGGGGCTGGGAGCTGTTCCCAGTCATCCTCCAGCCCTGTTCTGGGGTCTCCTGTCAGGCTTTCTTCAAAACTAGGGAATATTTTGAGGAAAAGGCATTCTTAAGGACCACTCCCTGCAGCATAAATATATTATATATAAATATTACAGTATAAAATATATATACATATTACAACATTTAATATCTTTATCGATGATCTGGATGAGGGGATCGAGCGCACCCTCAGTAAGTTTGCAGATGACACCAAGTTAGGTGTGTGTGTCTATCTGCTTAAGGGCAGGAAGGCTCTGCAGGAGGATTTGGACAGGCTGGACCGATGTGCCGAGGTCAACTGTATGAAGTTCAACAAGGCCAAGTGCCGGGTCCTGCACCTGGGGCGCAATAACCCCAAGCAGAGATACAGGATGGGAGATGAGTGGTTGGAAAGCTGCCTGGCAGAGAAGGACCTGGGAGTGATGGTTGGTAGTCAGCTGAATATAAGCCAGCAGTGTGCTCAGGTGGCCAAGAAGGCCAACAGCATTCTGATTTGTATAAGAAGCAGCGTGGCCAGCAGGGCTAGGGAAGTGATTGTCCCCCTGTACTCGGCTCTGGTGAGGCCGCACCTCGAGTACTGTGTTCAGTTTGGGGCCCGTTGCTACAAGAAGGACATGGAGGTGCTCGAATGAGTCCAGAGAAGGGCAACAAAGCTGGTGAGGGGTCTGGAGAACAAATCTTATGAGGAGCGGCTGAGGGAGTTGGGTTTCTTCAGCCTGGAGAAAAGGAGGCTCAGGGGCGACCTTATCACTCTTTATAAGTACATTAAGGGAGGCTGTAGCGAGGTGGGGGTTGGTCTATTCTCCCATGTGCCTTGTGACAGGACAAGGGTGAATGGGCTAAAGTTGTGCCCAGGGTTGTTTTAGGTTGGATGTTAGGAAGAACTTCTTTACTGAGAGGGTTGTGAGGCATTGGAACGGGCTGCCCAGGGAAGTGGTGGAGTCACCATCCCTGGAGGTCTTTAAAAGACGTTTAGATGTTGAACTTAGTGATACAGTTTAGTGGAGGACTTGTTAGTGTTAGCTCAGAGGTTGGACTCTATCATCTTGAGGTCTCTTCCAACCTAGACAATTCTGTGTGGTTCTATGAACATATTTATCAACATCCTCTCAGTAAACATGCTATATTTTGGGAACTTCTCATTTAGATGATCTTGTTTCCAAATCACAAGCTTGTGTGATCCACAGCTTACCTTCCACAGTTTACCTTCCCACTTCCTCCAGTACCACAAATTTATACATTTATCCTTTTTCTATGTGGTATAAGTTTACCCAACTATGCCAATACACATAATCATGTTTGAATGAACATTTACAATGAAAACATTGTTTCAGTGAAGGCCAGAGATGTGTTCCCTGGTCTCTGAGTTCAATCAACAAAAATTCAATGGATGTCAACAGAGTCAGTTGGGATTTTCATCTGTATAAATAGGAGCAGGATCTGACAGCCATACAAATTACATCTGTTTCATTGCAGCCATCTGTAATTCAATCTCCAAAATATTAATCAAATTTGTGTGACATGATTTTTCCTCCATCATCATCTCATGCTACTGATTGCTCCTTGGTCTATTACCCTTATACACTAATAGATTTTTATTCCCCTAATATTTATGCCTTTAAGGAAGATTGAGTTAGATTTACTGGACTGTGATCAATACCACATTACCTTCTCTTTAATCATTCTGTATATATCATCTGTTTGCTATACGTCTCTCCACGGTTTGGTCTTTGCACTGTTAATCCAACACAATATTTAGGTTTAGCCAAACATTTGAGTATTATACAAACCCACTCAAAAACTAGTAGACCTAGCATTCCATGATCTTGTTTTTCATGCCAATTTCTTTTTTTTTTTAATAAAAGCTTTGATATCATAGAATGACAGAATAGTTTGGGTTGGAAGGGATGTTAAAAAACATCCAATCCAACCCCCCTGCCATGGGCAAGGATACCTCCCACAAGATCAGGTTGCTCAGAGCCTCATCCAACCTTGCCTTGAGCACCTACAGGGATGGGGCATCCACAACTTCACTGCCCTGTTCTGATGTGTCACCACCCTCATGGTAAAGAATTTCTTCCTTAAATCTGATCTAAATCTACATACTACAGTCCCTGATGAAGAGTTCCTCCCCAGCCTTTCTGTAAGACCCCCTTAGGCAGTTTAAGTTTTCTTTAAGCAAGTCACTTCCACTGGAATTCAGAAAAACACTACCTGTTCTGAGAACTGGAAGAGCTTCAAAATACTATGAAGTGTTTTTGAAAACCTGTTGATAATTAAATTAAGATTTTCTATGGCAAAGCACTGCACAGTTGCACTATATTCATGTTTTACCTATCTTCTTCAGGGATGATTGGCTATTCCACTTTTTTTTTTTTCCTGAGCATTTGTTCAGCTGCACTTCATATTCTTTTTCTTAGAATTAATAAGCCATATGAACATAATTTCAAAATATGCAGCGAGAGCTTTTCCCTCTCGCATCACACTGTAACAAAACACTGCTATAGTCCAATCTTGGCAACAGAATCCACTTAATAAATATGGGATTGTTTCACCACAGTTTAAATCTGTGGCTCCTGGATATTATGCAGTTATGAAAAACCTCCTTTCAGCTTCCTGGAAGTATCTTGTTTGCAATTCCTATTATTTCTCATTGCTTCTATTAAACATCCTTAAGACCAGTTAAAGACCATGATCCAGGTGTTTTATACTATTAATGAAAACATCTGACTACACCATAGTTCAACCAGGAATAGTCCTCCTTGTTTGGTCTTTGGGTATTAATGATATTATGAATGGTTTATAGAGGCTCCAGGCTTTCTTAATTTTTTTTCTATATATTATTAGTCTTCTTGACACCCAGCATAGAACAGTGTAACAAATCCGTATTTCTTCTACAAAACTGCATAGAATGTATAAGTTAATAATGTTTAAGTCTACAGTTGTTTGAATAGGTTAGCAACCACTGAAGTTTGGTGAAGCCAACCTAATGAGACAAAGGAAATAAAAATAAAATAAAATAAAATAAAATAAAATAAAATAAAATAAAATAAAATAAAATAAAATAAAATAAAATAAAATAAAATAAAATAAAATAAAATAAAATAAAATAAAATAAAATAAAATAAAATAAAATAGTAAGTGCATTTTGACCACAGTAAGGCCCCAAACACTGGTTCTCATAATTGAAAAGAAAATCAAAAAACTACAAGCTAGATTAAAATACTCTCAATTGAAATTAAAGCAATAGTTAAAGTTAGTTGAATAAAATATTACAGAGAATTAAATACTACAGAGACTTATTAGTCATTGACTGGCCAAATGGTCCCGCGTTCAATGCTGCATAGTCACAGTAACCTAGATGATGTATTAAACAACATATGGTTTTAAAATGATCCCAAATGGGTATAAACTACAGTAAACTAAAGACCAGGATTAGAATTCAAAACTTTCTTCATAAATCTGTTCTAAAACAACACAGTGAAATTCAGTGGGGGCAACTATAATGTGATGTACATAAACATAAACAAATCAAGTGCATAGAAACAAAGTCAACTCATTATGTGAAAGCTTTTCAGGAAATTATTTGGAGGTCTTTGTGGATTGCAAGATGAAAACAAACCACGACTATTAGAAAAGAAAGCACACACTGTAAGGAGATGTACAAGCAACTCCCAAAGGAATTCCTTCCAGTCTGTGGGAAACTGTGGTTCACAGTGCCACAGGTAAGGCTTGTTTCCAGTTGTGTGTACATCTCAGGAGAGAGATAGGCCAACTGGAAAGACTCCAGACAAGAAAATGAACAAGGGTGGCAAGTCCTGTGGGGAAAGTTGGAAGAAACAAGAAATGGCTAGCTCAAAGAAGAGGTAATTCTAAGGAGAGACAGACACAATAAGAATACCTATTCAGTACCTAACAGGCTGGTAGAAAGAGGAAAGAAGTTTGTTTATACATGACTGTGGAAACTATGACACAATATAATAAGATAAGCATGGCAAAAAAATATTTCTGAAAGTCTAGAGGCAATGTAGATGGCCTTGGAGTTTGCAAATGCTATTGCTATTTAAAAAGGCACTAATGCTATTTAAAAAAAAAAAAAAAAAGCATTTTTTAGAAAAGTCATTCTCAGGGAACATGATGGATTAGATAAAGATGCATCTTACTGTATTATTCAGTAAGTTTTCTTCTCACATATGACGTGTGAAAATCATTCAGTGGTTTACACCTATCACCCTAGGGAAAGGAAGGCCATCATCCTGAGGGGTAACTTGAAGAGGTCTGACATAGGAAGGAGGTCTGATATTAGAATCAAGCAGTCTTCTGGGAAAGTTTGAAATACATGGTTATCCTAAACAACCAAAAAAAAATAAAATCTGATAATATGCAAAATCAGACTACTTTTTATGCTAAGATAGATGAGACACTTGTTCATGAGTCATCATAAAAAGTTTGTGTTAGACTTGTAACAACAAAGTATTTTTCAATGATTCCTGTAATATTGCACACTTTCTTAAATTCCCAAATTATTATTTTCAGATTTAATAACCTTGTTAGTTTTCTTCCCAAAACTGATACAAAAACCAATTTATTACCTAGATATAAGTTATTTCTTCACACAAATATTAGTTTTAAGTATGGCTTATAAAATATGAAAAGCTTTGATTAGCGAAGTGACATCTCTGTATCAGGTTGTTCTTTTTGTCATTCTTCAAACAGAGGCTTCAAATTAGGAAGACTTAATCTATTCATCCCTGATACAGACACCACAGAAGCCATACCAGACAAAAAGAGAGCTGTTTCTAGCTAACAATACCAAGCAGAAGTCAAGAACCTTACAGGAAAATGACCTCAGAGTAGCCAAAAGACTACCTGTGTTAATGTTGAATCAAAGCACAGTAAAATTATTCAATTTCTGTCATTGTAAAATTTGTAAAATTTCTGTCAATGTAAAATTATTTCAATTTCTGCTATTGCTGCCCAAGAGGGCATAATTACTGTTTCATTCCTCAGAAGGCAATTTATCCTTCTTTATATCTTTTTTTTTTTTTTTATCCTTCTATCCCCATCCTTACAATTCCTTTAAAATTCTAAAACCTTGTAAACTCCAGGCAAAACTCTCCACACTTGGCCACTGCTCTGTGAATATTAAGGCTGCTTAGATTATTATTATTTTTTTTAATATTCTCAGGCTTGTTGCTTTTACATACAGCAAGAAAAATCTAATTTTGGTCCCACTTTTATTAAAGTAAATCTAAAGTAATACCAAATAAAGTTAGGGGAATTGGTGCTATTTTCAATAACTCCAAGTTATATCAGAATACATTTTCTAAATAAAACAAACAAACAAAAAAAAAGAACACTTAGACATTGTACTGGATATAACAAAACATTTCTATCATCTCAGATGAAGCATTCTGAAAAAAATGTTTGAGTTTACCCCTTAATAGTCAATATTGCTACTCTTAGATATTTAAAAAATCTGAGTCACAAAACTGATTTATTTTTATTTTTTAATGTATTTAGGATTTATCCATCTAGTTAAGGTTTAGCCCATCTCATTTACAAACTTAACAGCATTATCTCAAGAGCTAGAGACATCTAGAAAGCAGGAAGTCTGCTGGGATTTCTCTCACTCACTTTCTCACTGCCAAGTATGTGACTGAAGAGTTGGCAATCCTGGTTATCTGAATTAAGATGACAAACTGGATGTCTAGGGTCCAAATCCGTAATCCAGCCAAGCTGTTGCTCCCTCCCTTTCCTCATATTTATAACAGCATCTGTTCCTTCATAGTGAGTAGCAAAGTTAACGAAATGAGGAAATTTTCCCTTTTTCTTCCTCATCTGCTTGGCTTCTTGCCTAACTACCTGCCTGCCACACAGGGCATGTAGCATGTGAAGCCCGTTTTGACAAGACACGAGCTGCTACCATTTTATTTTTGATGGAAAGAAGAGAAGGAAATTTCAAGTCACAGGGAGGGGGGAATGATTTCAGAAGGCAGTCTTTGCAACTGCTGCCAGCTCTGCAGAATTTGGCTTGGTAAAAGAAAGACAAGCACATGAGACATGTTTCATCACTGAGCTTTCCTGCATTTTCCTTATCAGTAATTAGCGAGTAGCAGAATGTGTGCACTTCCTCAATGAAAGTAATTACTGTGTAAAGGGCCAGAAGTTTTCAAACCAAAACTTAAAAGACATCAAAATTACACAGGCCTTCTGCAGGATTTCTGGAAGGACATTTTTTCTCTCTCATTCAGAAAAAAAAAAAAAAAAAAAAAAAAAAAAGCAACTATACACTTCTGTTATCACAATCTCTATTAGTAAAAGACGGCACAAAAATTGCAAGGCATCCTTTAGGAATGGATCAAAATTCCTGTACTGTCACAATGAAGTACCACAGATACAACATATATCCAGCATTACTGTCCAGATATTAAAGTATTTTTGCTGTCATTGATGAGTTAGGCTTTCCAACTTCATTCCTCTTCCACAGATTAGCTTCACTTTCCAGGCAGAAAAGACTGCAATCTCTGTAAGGCAGAAAACAGGAAATCTGTAACCAAGCAAGAAATCTTTAACTCTAACTTTAGGTTAAAGGCATTACCCCATCACCCACCACTCAAAATAGATAAAATCCAATAACTCTGCTTGCTCTCATCAGACCTGTTTCTTTAAGTCACAAAAATGCTCTTCAGTCAAGAAGAAGAGTAGGAGAGATCGCTGGGGTCAGTCTGAGGCAGGTCTTGCCTTTCACAGACTCCTGAAGACACTGAAGTACATGAAGTACAGCCAGCACTCCATGCTTCATGCTTGTCACCCATTTCTGAGATGTAAACAGAAACTCCTTTAATGGGAATAGTTTATGACACTGAAGGTCAAACAGAAGAAAAAGAACCAGAACAGACTAAAGTAATGTGTGAGGAAGGGGAAAAATGCATAACAGTGAAGAAAAGGAGGGTCAGAAAGAAAAACAACAAGCAAACCCCACACCTACAAAAAAAAATTGTCACAACAGTGGCTCCCAAAAGAGGTTTTTCAGAAAAACAGTGAGATTTACAAAAGCTATTAAAAATGTGCTGGAAAATACCAGTTTAATAGATAGGAACCAAAGGAAGCTCAGCTCCATTTTGCTCAAGCTTCTTTTTAATTAGTATACAAACTACCAACAAAACAATTTGCCAAAAATTACAGATCTGTTCCTACAGGGCTAAAAGGTATAATACAGAAGAGAGCAAGTATTAGAGGTAAAGATGAAAAAAAAAATCGCACTGCCCTATATGAATAGATGCTCCCTTACCAACAACATTAAAAATGCCAAGCCCTAGACACTAGCTTGGGTTGCCCTAGCAGCATCCTGGCAGGTAAGTGAAATGGTTGTTTTAGAAGCCACATTCTGCACATACCCAAACTGACAGCCTCATAGAGAGCTCATTTTCTCTACAGTGTTCTAGGGAATGATTCAGAAACTGAGATGACAATATGATACCAAAATGCAGCCAAGTATATCTGCTATTTTAAAAGAGTCCAAGACTAAATAGTCTCCTTGAAGCCATAGAAACACTATTCAAACACCACATGTCCAGAGAAACCTGCTAATAAAACCAGCATTTCACCTATGACTCAGGACATGAGAGTTGAAGAACTTTGGTTGTGACAACAGCTAGGTGTTCAGAAAGAGAATTTACGGTTCAGCCTGGAGAAGAATGGGACAAATACACCTTGTCCCCTGAACACTTGTGTTACAATGAAAGAGAACTTCAGGTATCTATCAATACTAACAATATTTGGCAGTGCTCTCTACCATCATAATAAAACAGCTTTTGAAAGGGCCAAAAGTAGCTAAGTAATTTTTTTCCCATGGAATTCTTTGGAGAAAGAATCTCAGTATCCCTGGACAAAGATCAGATTAAAACAGATTAAACATTTTTTCATATTTGTATGGCAGGATCAGTTTGTAGGGTAATCTGTTGCTGAACAGTCATCTCTAGGTTCAGAGTAAAATTAATTTGTAAATATCATTTGAGACACAGACCATTTGCAAAGTTATGTCTGCCCTCCTCATAGTTGACCAGGCAAATTTTTTTTAATCATTATGATTAAGATGTTTAACTGAAATCTGAGTGATTCATCCTTTATACAGAAAATTTATCACATTCCTCTACAAAGAGCTTGACAAGGCTGGACTTGGTGGATCTGTTCTTCTTGGTGGATCTGGCTGTAGTTCTGTTCATGAAAAAAGCACACGTATCAGATCTCCTGTTCAATCACCCAGCATTTTTATTGATGCTTCCCCAGAAAAATAAGCAGCTACACAAATTCTTAGTCTTTTTGCCCCGTAGTGCAATGCTAAACCAGCCACGTTCCACAAGCTCTGCAAAGCTCTTGTTACCGCTATTTGTCTCCTGGAAGGGGCTCACCCCATTAATCACACAGACAGAGGAGTTCACCATGGTTTCAGCAGGGGCCATATATTGCACTGTTGTTCTACCCGAGTCTGCTTTGTAACAAGACATTCGATATTGCTAATGCCCAGGGAATAGTGGGTATGCCATGACTTCTGTAGCACCCAGGTGTTATAAGAAACACAGAAGTACTGTGTATTAATACCGCCGTTACACAAAAACACTGTATTGATCCAGATTAGCTCCTTATTCATTTCACTGCTGTTTAGAAACTGCTGTTCGAAAACTTTTTACTCCAGTGGCAGGAGTTTTGTCTGCGGTACTAAAGTTTCAATAACTGCTCACACAGAAAGACAATTTCTGGAAAGCTAACATTAATTTGTTCCTTATCTTTCTTCACATTATAGCCCATAAGAGTGGCCCTAGTGAAGAAAAATACTGTACCCTCTTCTCCTCAAGTCTCATTTTGTTCCCTGTATGTCTGAAAAATGTGGTTACATTATTCTTCATTTAAAGTTAAGACATCTACCATGCATTTCATTTTTTAAATACTACGCTTTTTAGAAAGAGAAGCATATAGTCCACAAGCTGCAAAAACCTGATTATAGCTGATGAATATAAAAGCTCATGAAAAATAAATGACAGAAATGACTACACCTCAACAAAATCACAGAAAAAAAAGAACAAACATCAAAAAATACAAAACAACAAAAACAAACAAACAAAAAAAAAAAAAAAAACAGGAATACTGAACTGTAAACAGCATTAAAGTGTGAACTAAAATAGTCGTATATAATTATCATAGTGTCATGCATTTTTAGGAAAAGTTGATCATTTGTCAGACCAAAGAAGGTACTGCCTTCTGAATGTGAGGCTTTTCCAAGGTTAAATGGTGTTTCCCACTTTCAGTGACTGAAAGACTTTTTTTAGACTCAGCCCCACTTCCGGTGGAAATCCAGATCATGCAAACACAGAGGCATATAAATAAGTTTACTGAAAGGGCAGTTAACTAAACAGTTGGATACCTGGAAACCTCTGATAATTATACCAATTTGGTGAGCTTGTAGTGAGGTGCTTCTTGAAATCTCAGAGGAAAGGTGAAGGGCTCAGTTTGTCTCCACAAAATGGCAGGCATTCTTGTGAAATATTTATACCAAATTTTCAACAAAACCAGTGGGAGTTAAAAAAAAATCCCACCAGCTCCCAGAAAAGCTCAGCATCTTGCAGTAACCGTAAATGAGCAATTCCTTATACTGTATTTCAGTGCTTTTAGATCCGAGTTAAATATAGGCATATTGGCTAGATAGAATAAGAAATGCATGTTACCTCTGCCAGTGGTATGAAGGCTGTCGGTTTGGCAGCTTACAAGAGTATAATTTTGTACAAGGACTTTTATCTGGAAATTTTCCTATTCTAGAGCAACAGTGGAAACAGTACACAGAAATACATGTAGTCACCAGCATCTCTGTACTTCCTTATCTGTGTGACTCACCTCTCCAAATAGAAGACGTTATATGCCTGTGAGATCCTCAGACTTTCTAGTCTGACTTTTCAGCTAGGACACCAAATACAATTAGTGTCAAACATACGATAGCTGTTTGTGGGACTGTGAAGGCCTGGTCAACTAATCACTGATTTTAGACAATTGCTTTCACTGAAATATTTGGTATTTTTACTTCTTTCCAGAGCAGATAAAGCTACTATGAATTTGTATAACGCCAGAGTGGTCAGACTGCCAGTAAGATGGCACAATTCATAGAGTGCTTGTGTAGAAAGAGATATGAAGGTAGGAGCCCAGCTACCAGCTCCCAAACATAGAGCTCTAATTCTCTTGTCTATGTCTGCATGAGTCACAGCTTGTCCCACTAGGGACAAGCAATTTATTTCTTTGTGTATGGTACTACATATAATACAAATAAGGTCATGAAGATGACAGTTTATATAGGAAACAGAGTAGAAAACACACATTTTCCATGCATTTCTGTATATATTATAATTATCAGAAAGAAGATCAAGTGCCAACATTCCCCGTATCCCTCTCCACCCATTATTATATCTTTACCTGCTCAGACTAAACAGGGTTAGGGGAGGCTCATCTTCAAGTGGTGAAATTCTTTGGGAAGTTGTTTGCAGAGGTAGCTTACTTCAAACTAAAATTGCATCAAAAGAAGCCTACAAACATTGAGTTGTTTATTTTCCATTTCCGTTGATTAAAGTATGACTTCATTTTTCACTCTGCCTCTTTCATACTCTTAATAAACTCATGCCCTGTGGTACTGGTGACTTTTACAAATCAGCTTCTCAACTACCCATCAATCTTTACACACAGCATTAATGTTTTATTGCTCTTGTTCTGGTCGTAATGATTTTTCACTTCCTCTGCTGATTTTTTTAATCAAAAGTAATTTACAGCACTCATCACCAAGACAAGCCTTTGCCAATTCTAAATACATCATATGTGTGTCCTCTGCCACTTGGTCAAATCAGGAATTTGACTGATATGTTTTGCTGGCTTTAACTCAAGCTACATTAGGTAATAAATAAAAGGGTCTGGTAGGAAATTCCCTAACCATTAAATTAAAATGCCACTTAAGTCACTTAACATTCTATTTTTCTGCAAAGCGTCTTTTCAGGTAATTTTAATAAGAATGTCTACATGAAACAGACTTTCAAAATAATGGATTGTACATTGCTTGACCTGCAATTTTATTGAAAAAAAAATTTAAAAAAAGTTTCTTAAGAAATCCAGTTGATTTGTCACTGCTTATGAAACAATCACTGCAGAAGTCATTAAGTGGATTATTAATAACTTAAATAATAGCTGTTCAGAATCAACTTGAATCAAGAGAAGCACCTACCCAGCTTTTCATGCACTATCTACTCTACAAGAAGCAGTTGCGAAGCTCTCTAAGACATCACTTAGCAGATGATCATTTTTGCCATAGATTTCCCTTATAACATTGGCATAAACCTCACTTTCAGTTCTCCACTGTGCAGTGGAGATAAGACTTTTTCCTTTATAAATATACTATTTTGTCTGCTTTTAAACTCATAAGATCCTTGGATAGTGATAGCTTTTTACCACAGGCACTATGCATTATATTTTTATTAATTCCAGTAGGTATATTAAAATTACAAAAATAATAAATCTTTGATTTTTCTCAGCAATGATTTATAGTCCTTTTATACATACTCTGTATTTTTTTTCCTTACATTTCTGCAACAAAAAAAAGTCAGCTAGTTATATTCATCTGTGAATTTTCTATGAAATGTGCTGTATAACATTGTTATGCTTAAGCCTCCAGTCAATATTTGTTAACTTTGCTAATCTAAAGATGAAGATTTGTTTACTGGAAATTTTTGGAAGTATCTTGGAAGTTTTTCAGAGCTGAAAGCAAGAAATTATCTTGTCCCTTGGCAGAGACATTGCAAAAATGCCTTTTTCTGTCCATCTCCCTGCTGTTTAAGAAATAGGCTGATGAGATCATAGACAGTAAGTGCTTCTGTCTTTAGACCCTTTTGCCAAAAACCTTCAGTCTACAGAAAAGAGTTTCTACTGGCAATATGTAATCCTTGAATTTTGAACACGCTTGACATTTATATTATGCAATTAGGAGTAGCAGTTATGTTGCTATGCTGTTCCTCCCATATGGCACAAAAATCCAACATCAGAGACTTAAAGATCATGACATCATTATACATTTGATAGCTCATCTCCACTGAAATGTATTTTTCCCTTCTCATTTGTGTTAGACAGCTTTCAGCTATTAGTACAAGGAATATTGCCAGATGGAGCAGTGGAGAAACCAGTGCAAAGGTTTTTGGGAGGGGAAAGGGTGCAGGGGTGAGTTAGCAGCTCACAAGGTGCAACATGAGGACACAGGTTAGGCATATGACTGAAACTACACTTGAAAAAGAAAACCAAAGTCATTAGCATGAAAATAAATAAATAAATAAATAAATAAAAATAGAAAGCAAAGCTGCAGCTAGGGTTGTTGGACCTACAGGTCTATATCCTGCTTCAAACAGCAGCTGAAGCCATGCTGATATCAATCACTCGCTCAAAACAAAAAAAATACAGGCCTTGTATCATTACAAATCATCATGAGGAAACATTTGTAAGGGTCTGTAGGAAAGTACGGAGACAACCCAACAGTTTAAGACTTACAATATACCAGCGTAGATATTTCTTTTATTTCAAAAATTCTGCAAGGATTTGCTATCAGGATGGTAACACTGCTATACTCAGATGTCTAGTATTGAATAGATCATCTAAACATGCTAAACTATCACAGACGCTAGTGCCTTTTGGAAAGAAGGGTCTTCTGAGCAGTGTTTGATGTTCAGAAAGATCAGAAGACCCCCTTTCCTCTCTCATCTTCAGTACAGACATCTTGCAATCAGCTTAACATTACCTGGTCTTGCCAGCTGCTGCAGTACCATGCTCACACTTGCACTGTGAGGGCAATATCGGGTGTCTATTAAGCAAGAGCTCTGTGGGGCATAAATCCAGGGAGCAGACTTGGGAATGCAAATTAGCTTGTTCTAAAGGAACCAAGAGCCAAAGGTTTCTTATTGTTTAAAGGAGAATAAATGAACTCCATGGTCAGCTCTGCTAAGAACAGCTGTTGATAAAGTATTACACCATGCTCACAACTCAGGCAATCTCAGCTTTTAAATTCTCCCTGCATGTGGAAAAAGCAGTTCAGGCATGACCTTGATGTACATTAAATGTATTTCTAATGAGCCCTTTTGTCTGCATAAGGGCCTATAAATAATGAAATACCAATAAATAAATAAATAAATAAAAATCAGACAATAGGTTGTACATGTGTATTTGTAAAATTCCTATTATTGTACGCAATAAAACTTTTTTTTTTTTTTTTTTTTTAAAGTGCTGAAGAAGCTCAGCTCCTTCACAGTGGGTTTAATTGGAATTTATTTTCAGAGGACTAGAAGTTTTTTTCACATATTCAGGACTTAAAGTGGAGAAAAAAAAAGTAATTTCAAAAGCTGGGAAAATGGGATTTTATTAACATCAGCTGTCCCTTTTCATAGCACACAAGGAAACACAGCAGGACTGCTTTTAAGATAAAATATTTCATCTAGCTTCCCTTAATGTTCTCAAAACACTAGCGGGAATATCATGATATTAAATGTTAGGGAAAGATATATTTTAGGGATTGCCTGTGCATAGAAAAGTTGCTTTATTCCCATTCATTAGTACCCATGCAATCATATAGCCCAATCATATTTTGGGCTAATTCAACTATGAGAAGCAAATTAAATTACATCATTGCAATTTTATTCATATAATGTCTCATCAGGAATAACAAATTTGGAAGAGAAGAATAAAAAAAAAAAAGTCATACCCAGGACAAACTTTTGTGCCAGGAAAAAAACTGCCTGCAGATCAAACCTTCAGTACATGGTACTTAAGAAGTCCCATCAATGGTTATTTAACTTTTCTTAGAATATAAATTGAAGTAAATGCATTTGCATGAAGATCTTGGTCCTAAAAGCCATTCCATCTTTGAGAAAGCCAACTTGAGGTCTCACTGGTACATGAAGATACTGTTACAGGAAGGTAATGATTTTCAGTAAGTGGTTGCATACTCCCTGTATCAGGACTGTTACAAGATCAGGCCTTAATACCTTCCTGCCTATCATCTATTAGTAGTCGTTGGCTTAAATGCTAAAGCATGTGATTTGGAGTCTGCTCGTATCCAGAGAGACCACATAAAGCAGCTAAAGATATGAATGTTTAGGGAGATCAAAGTAGTAACACTGAGGTTTCTCCTATAGCCTGCTGTGCTATAGAGGGCCAGGAAGCTCACAGACAAATCCAGGCCAGTGGAAGGCCTTGGAAAAATCAAGGTGAACTTCCAGGGATCCTCTGGGAGCTTCTGTGCAGGGAAGCAAAGATTCGTGAGCTGCAGGCCTGAGACATGCGCAATGCTCTCTGCTCGGTAGGGTACAAAACCACAGAGCCAAAAGGCTCACAACATTCCTGTGTCCTAGGGTCCACTCTGCCGTCTGGCAATTCCAGATACTTGCCTGTGCTTCACTCCTGTTTCTCCCCCTAAAATAAAGAGAAAAATTATATACATACATATACATACATATATATATATATACTATATATATATATATATATATATATATATATATATATATATATTGCATTTTGTCTAATGGCTTCCCCAGTAGAAAGGAGCACTTAGAAAAAAATAATAACCTGTCAAGTTTCTTACACTGATTAGTGCCCAGAGTCTTACAGAGCAGGAGACTCTTGAGAAGTCTGCATTAGCCAAAGTCTAATTTAGAAAGGGGAGCTAGAAAAATCAATGGAATCATGGGTGGAATGAATAGCAGAAAAGAGAAAACACTACAACAAGCAGTCAGTGAGCCAGCAGTTAGAAAAGCACATTATACTTTCACCACAGTGATCTGAGGAGGGACTCACAGAGGAAGCACTGGAATGATCACAAGGTTGTACAATCTCTCTACAAACACAGTCAGTGAGAAAGAAAACAAAATTATTTCTCTCTTGGGCACCTACAGAAAACAAAACAAAGCAAAACAGCAGGGAACAAATAAAAAGATGCAAAATTGCCCATGAAAGCCATGATGACCTCCGGTTACAAGTAGCCTCAGAGAACACCAGCTGTGTGAATTGCTTGGGCTTTTATTAAAAATTCAATTAACGTAAACAGTTGTAATAATGGAACAAAAACTAAACTAAACAGTGGTTATGTACAGTCGAGCCACAGTCCAATAATCCTGTTGCCTTTCTCAAGCCTCATACAAACAAGCACTCAGAGAGCATCCTGGACAAGACAGGCTCAGGGTGAGCCAAGTGAGACAGGATTTGGTTTCCACATCTGTAGAGCACGGGCTCCAAACCCGCAGCCCAAAGATACATTGAGTGTGCGCAAACCTCCATCCTTCACTTGAAGGTGACTGCAACTGTGATCAAACACAGCTATGTGTCCCATACTGTCAAAAATTAGCTGCCGCAGGTATCCTGGGTGTTTTGTCAGCAAGCAGGTACCAATGGCTTAGACTGCAGCTAGTACAGCTGCCACAACACATGGCACAGCACTGGAAGGTGATCGGAGCAGTGCAGGATGTGGTCATTGTCACCCCAGCTCGCTCTCACAGCCAAACGCATTTCAATCAAGAGGACAATTTGTCATTCGGAAACTTTTACTGGGATTAACGTGCACAAAATTAACCTTAATGATTGGTGCCATGCAGTCTCTTTGGCTGCTTCCTGTGTTAACTTGGGTCACTCTTTTATGGTCAATGCCAGGAGAAAGGCAAGAGAAACATGTCAAAATTAGCTGTTTGTTGCACTTTGTAATGCTTGCTCTTCTTAACACTCCAGAATAACGCATTTCTTCACAACTATTTTAAGTCAGCGATATTGAGAGAAGAAATCAGAATTTTAGGAATAAACTGGGACACCAGTGTTCCAAAATGTCCTGAGTGCCATCTCATAGACAACTCATTTTTATATATTTTTTTAAAATATTCTACAAACACACATGTGCAATACAAGATGTCTGCAATAACTGACAAAAACCCATAAAAATGCCACTTTGATTCTAGGTTTTCCCCAAGATGAATTTTAAACATACATCCATGCTTAAACTACATCTGACGTTATTGGTACTTTTCTACATCCAGGATTGTGGCTTGCCAATCAAACACTTTATTTGGACTGATGTTATTGAAAGGTAGCTGCAAATAAATGGAATAAATTTGTTTGTTTGTTTTATATATTTGAGAAATCTTATATAAGCTAGCACTTTCTTGCATATGTAGAAGCTGCATCAAGAATTACCAACATGTCTATTCCATAATGAGACACCAAAAGTTCAAAGAAAATCAGAAACTCTGCAGGTGGCACCACCCTGTTAAATTTGATAAACTCCTGCAAAATTATGCAATTTTTTATATTAGAAAACGTTAACAATTCTGAGATGTGCCATGAAAGACAAATGCTGCTGTAAATTTCAGTTGTGAGTTATGCTAAGAAACCATTCAGTCTAATCTTTCTGTTGCTGCTATGTCAAACATACTACTGTTAACTCAAACTTACAGAGCAATTTCCTGTTGCTGAATCTCAAGAATTCCTCAGAAATGAAATCCATAGAGTGGCACTAAGCTCCAACTACCTTTGAGGTAGCGTGGACCCTGACTGCAAACCTAACAATAAGTAACAAAGATAACGGAGAGCAAATTCCCTCCTTCAGAGGGTCCATAGGCAAGACAATCTTTAATTTATAAAGGTTCCAATGAAAGATCCTCACAAAACCATGTCGTGATCCTTAATTAGTTGACTAGAGTGGAAGATACAGAATGAAATGGACCAGAGCACAGACAAAAATGTAGCTGTAGGAAAAAACAGCGGGCTGACTGTTGACGCCTAAATGCTGCTTTCCCACACGAAGATTTATTTGGAGTTCAAGAATCAAGCGGCATGGAGGTAGCGTTGCTTACACCTGGCTGATAGCAAGTGTGCTGATTGCCTTTCTCGTGGGCAACTCCCATAGAGCTCAGTGTCATGGGTCCTACCTCCCTCTGGACTCCCAGAACAGGCAGCATCACTCCCAGTGATGAAGAAGCCTAGGACACTCCATCTCTGTTTTTTCACTGCTGTTAAGCTAGCAAACTAACAGGCTGTGGGTGTTCTGAACATCCTAGATAACTGTAGAAATGTTTTATAAAGGTCAAATCACCATTTTCTTATTCTCTTCTTCAAAATAAAGGTCTTACTTCACATTGTATGACAAAAAATCATGTCTTTTTTATTCTATTACAGGATGGTTTGTCTCAATTTGAGAACTACTTCTGGTTTTCTGACAGCTGTGATATAATAATAAAACCCAAATTATTTACATCACAGATCAAATGAATAAGAAGTACTGTGATAAACACTTTGAAAATAAAGAAGCCTTTTCTTATTTCCCTGACAGCTCAAGAACAAGGGGGTATTCCACAAGGCAATGTAACTGAAATTAATCCATAAGAACACATTATTTTATGAGGTACAGTCATGCCTCTAAAACTCAATTCTGCTAGATAGCTTCAACTACATCTAGTCTTTCTATAAACTTTCAGTCCAAGCCCCTGTTCATACTTAGATTCAACTGCCAGCAGATAAGACCATATGCAAGCAAAGGGTGTCTGCTACACAGTACAATAAACAGAATAAAGTGAAAGGCTTAGAAAGATTCCCCAGAAATATTTTAAGGAACAAAAGGAAAGAAAATAAGTTTAATTAATGATAATTTAAAATTAAATGAACAAACAAACAAAAACCCCAGATATCAAAACATTAAACATTTGGTTTCAGGGAATAGTCCAGTACATCTGACGGACCACAAGATGTCTTTCTTTATGAGCTGGCTTCTTCACAGTATGAGTTCCTTCCCCATGATACAGGTGTTCACAGCACTTTAGGAACAAAGTATGGAGCTGTCACATAAGACTAATGGATATTACATACGTCAAAAGGATGTTGGATGTTGTTTTGGCAAATATGACTCCAATGATTATGTTGTACTTGTTGAATTTACACAGGTCTAGACATTTGGTATTCTCACCTCCCCACCCCCAAAAAAATTGAAGCCATTTGTTGATGTTGGACCAATTCTTAACGAATGAAAGAGAACAAGAAAAAAAACAATGTTTTTCATCTAAATGCAGTTTTGCTGGATACCTAAAACCAGTATTGCTAGGTTTAGCATTCTTTCTCTGAGCAAGTGTTTCACTAGCAACTAAGATATTTGTTTGATATTCATAAGATATTTGTTTCAACAGTTTGAAAGAGTCCATCATACTCATAGTGACTCACAATATGCTAATAAATACACCACATCTTGAGACTTCATTGTACTTCCTCTGCAGCTCACTTCACAGACTCTTGGCTAGAAAGCAGCTGAATTTAACATCCAAATGTGGGCAGCAGACTTCGACCAACAAGAACAACGAAGCCAGAAAAAGCTCTAGAACTGCAGCAATGAGTAAAATGACAAGTGAACATTTTTGATCATTCTTGTCCCTGCACTTTGCAGTGAAATTGCTTGGAGCATCTTTTGAGCTTTTAGAGGAATAGCTGGAGACTAATCACCATGTATCTATTCAGCACATTTGCTTATTTCGTAATGCTGATGAGTCTGTCTTTTTATATGGGGTACTACCTGAACAGAGAGTACCGGTCTTCCAAAGACTTTCTCTACAGATTTAATCTATTCATGTTGCCACTGAATAGGACAGGGCTTGATTGTATTCATTGCTGCCATCATATTAGATAGGCTATTTAAAGTGGTTCATCTGTATTACCGGTTGAATAAAATACCAATACCTTGTGCTACAAAAATAGCGGTTATGGTCTGGATTACTGCTGTGGTGATCTACCTCCTCATTGTTGTCATAAGAGTTTTTCATTTTTCACTTGTCAAAATTACATACCTGACCAATAAGATACAAGCAGCAGTTGTATGGCTTCAAACTTCACCTTTTTCTTGATTTCTTTCCTGCTTCTTAGGTACTTTCTTCAGTATTTTCTGCATCATCTTTAAACTGAAGCAGTTGGCTAAAAGGAACACAGTCCAAAGAACTAAAAAGTGCTAACAGGCATTGTTCTTTGTACATTATTATATAAATCACCTGCTTCCTTCCTGCTCTTCTGTTCTTATCAGCACTACGGAAAGAATACCAAAGACTGCTGTAGCTGCCTTACTCTATGTCTCAGTTGTCCTTACATATCTAAAGAGTATGCCTGAATCAGCTGTGTTGCTTCTAAAGTCCAGAGTTCATGAAGAGATTAAAAAAAAAAAAAAAAAAAAAAAAAGCTGTACCTGTTTAGACAGATGAAAATGAGGGTTCTGCAAAAAAATGTAGAATAAAGACAGAAGTCTCTCAAAGCATTAATGCTGTGATGGTAGAACTACTTCAGAATTGTGCTTGCATCCCCCTGTGACTCCTGATATTTATTCACCAAATGAAAAGGTTGCTTTTGGCTTTTACAGCCAAAGGAGGTGGCTAGACAATGAAACACAGAGGTAAGCAACAAGCCTGATACACAGCCTCAGTCTGAGCACTGTTGTTTACACAAGGTCAAGCTGACTGCAACGGGACTTGAACATTGGGGTCATTGCTGAGTATCAGGCAGTATGCAAAAAGTATGCATACAGAAAGCACACAGTGTGAATTGGATAGCATAGGGCATCGTGGCCCTGCACTTAGAGAGAAAGAGTGTGAGGGAATCCTTGGCTAGCATTTATAGTCTTTTTCCATCAGGTAAAACTTTGGGCAAGCCAACAGACCTGAGTGAACTTGGCTGTGGACTGTGAACTTGGCTTCACTCAATTTTGTATGTATTCAGCTAAAGCTTTGTTTGATTTTCTGAGGCATTAAGGTTTTATCTGATCTGAGTTGCTCAGAGTAGGAGCCTAGTCAGACAAAAACTCCACTTTGTAGGCAAACGAGAGAGCAGAAGCACAGCAGAGGGTGATGCAGACCTGTCTCCTTAAACTGCTCCTCTCTAGCTACCAGTTACAGAGGAAATGTAGTATGATGCAGATCTCAATAAAGACCTTAGCTAAATTGCTGATAGCAGGTAGGGTGAATCAGGGTGTAAATGTTATTACCTCTGAAATTAATGATGATCAAGGAGTCGAGGCTTTTTTTTTTTTTTTTTTTTAGTGGAAATACATGGTTTTAAAATATATGACAAATAAAGTGTCTGGCAAATAAAAATGTCCCAATCTCAGATGGGCCTCAGCTTTCATTTAACAGGAGTGGAAAAATTTTTAGAATAGCTAGGCACTCTAAATATTAAAAATCTGGCCCATGTGCCACCATAGGAACTGGAAATATATCCAATTGTCTCTGCCCCAAAAACTTTTCAATCTCTTTTATACAAATCCAGACACAGACAATGAATCCTGTCTCTCATGGTGCAATTGGGAGTTTTGTCATTATTTTCAATAAGGTCAAAATTTCATTTATGAAATGGAAGTGTACAATGAGAACCAAAGTATCAGAAACAGGTTTTCAGAGGCACTTTCAATAATGCAGTTTACATGCTTGACACACAAAATGAAAGGCTGGTCCAGGCACAGGACATACATCAAAAGAAGCACTGAGGTATGAAGCAGAGGACACAACCATAAAGTGAAAGCAGAGGGGAACAGATGGAGCATTAGCAGAAAAAAAGAGAATCAGGGCTTTGAAGTCATGGGATCACTCCAGACTGACACTCAACTAATGAGATGGCTTCTCATAGTGTGAATTTTGCCTGGGTTATCAGAAAAAAATAAAATAAAATCAATTTTCTGTGACTTGATTACCACAATCTAGAATCAAGCCAAATTTCTTAATCCAAATTTGCTTCTCTGAGTATCCAGTACAGAACGAACAGTGCATGAACCACACAGCGAAGAGCAGGCTGTACGAAGTCAGGTCCTAGTCCTTTGCTTCCATTACTACTTAATCTCTAGAAAACAGCTAGACTGCAACAGCAGTTTCTTTTAGGATGCACGTATCAAGTTATGAATTACAACCTTTAAGTCATGCGGAAAATAACCCAGGAATATATTTTTGTTAGTGTAACCAGCTGATCCAGCTATAGTTTCACAGTATTTTCCTAAAGCAACAGCTCAGTTCTGTTACCATTGATTAACCTTGTGTTAACTCAGTGTTAACACAAGACTTTTTTTTTTTTATGTTTATTTTTCAGGGCATGCTTGTTACTTTCAAAGAGAGATGAGGTTACTTAGAATTCACATACATTTCCTTCAAAGATCACAACATTTACATTTTTGTAAGGGTTGAACTCTTCTTGCCTCTGCAAACACTGGAAATGGCACTCCATCTCCTCCTCCGGTGAGGGTTGACACTGCAAAGTCAATGGAGCAACGTCGAATTACATCAGTTACAAAGCTTGCTAGAGTTCAAAGTTAATTTAAAATTTCTAAACTATCACAGAGCAGACTATAGTTAAGTGGCTGAAAGCATTAAGACAAAACAAAACACCTTCAGTAGGAGAAATACAGTTAACCTCACCTGCTTCTCAGCTTATTCCAGAGCTAAGAGAACTTAGTGGCTAGTGGTAAGAGGAACTCGACCCTTTTAGGTATTCTTTAAAATGGCCATGGTAAAGAAGGAATTATTTGAGGAAAATAATTTAACTCTACTTCCAACCCTCCCCACCTCCCACCACGTGTATGTCCCTCTAATGTGCATTTCTACCTTAACAGTTTGTTGTTAAATTAGTTCCTTGATAGGCTGCTGGGTGGGAAGAGGTAACAGATCAGCAGTAATTCTTATTACAGAGGCTCACTGTGAATATATTCAGAATTACCATCCAGATTCAATTTTCATTTAAAAATTCCAGAAGGAAAGGCAATGCCATATTGCTACAAAACACTGAGCTGATCTTCTTCCAACTGAATGAAATCTACCTTATGCTGATACCATGAGGATAAAGTCAGGACAACCGCTTTAAAGGGAGAAGCTGCTTAAAAACCCTGATAAAAACATGTTGGGTTTTTATGGTTAATTTCAATCCCTGCACATGGCCAGAGCCACAGCTGAGTTCCATAAGCCTTTCATTTGTGTGTGGAATTAGCTCCTTCCTTGTGGGCTAAAGTGATTCCTCCGTAATATTTAATTACATCTCATGATATTTTTGTAGCCAGACAACTGAGCAGAAATGGAGAACTTGTTGAGCAGAGACAACCAAGCGCTGCTTGCATTCACTGATACCTTGTATGCTATGCAGCAGCACAAAGTTAAGTAAAGAGCAACTGATGGTACGGAATCCGCTGATATGTATTTCAAGGAGTATTTTAAACTGACAAGGGTTCCTCCAGTATGCTCCTCTTATATTTTTGGCTTTCAGCTGGTACAGAGTAAGATGCAGTGGGCATTGCTCCAAAAACTTTGGTAACCAGTGATTGGGTTTATTGCAATTCTTGTATGCAGTGGGAGTTCTCCGCCAAACACCTGTCCAAACATGTTTTCCTCACTGAATGGGTTATTATTCATAAGTATGCTGTAGTTGGGTATAACTGTGCAAAATTAAAACTCGCTAAACCTATTTGGCATGAAGTGGTTTTCCTGTGCCTACAGACTATTACCATACATTCTGATTCACACTGTCAAAACAGTCAATGACAGGTGCATCAGTCATACTTCAGGATATTCCTATACTTCCTGAATTTTTTCCCTGCAAAGGAGCAAAACAGCTATATTCACTGGTCCTGGTCAAGAAACAAATAAATTTGCATACATGTTTTTTAAGGCATTTGTTATGCTAAAACAATAATGAGAAATATTTCTGTTTAGTTAGCAGCCTTTTTCTTTTTGAAGTATCTTGCACTTGCTTTGCTTTCTTTTGACGTAATGTGAAGTATGCGAGACTCTAGCCAGAGAGAATACTTATCAGTAACACAACACTCAGAGTTTTGAATTAATTATAAGCTTTTCACTTATCTGAAAAAAGAAGAAAGATTTCTGGGACACAAGTTCAACTACTATTAAAATAACATCTTCGCAAGCAATCTGCTTCCACAATCAGGGGGTGCAGACTGGTGCTTGCATTGCATGCAAAAGTAGTTTTCAGCTGATCCACATCTGCTCATCTGTCACCAGCCTAGCCCACTGCCATGTTTCACGGCAGCCAAAAGCTGTGCTGGGAGCTGCTGACCCACAGAGTGATGCTGACCAGTGTCACAGGGGAAAGAGAACACCAGGCAGTGTGATGCTGCTAAGCTCAACTGATTAAGCAGACCAAGCAGGCATTGGGTTTGGCTGCAAAAGCGTTACGCTCGCGTAGTCACAAACTGAGCCTTGACCCAGGTACCATGGCAGTGAGTCAGCACAGTATGATCTGAAGAAAGCAGGACACCCAACAGCTGTGCACCAAGAAGCAGCAGTTTTACCTGCTATTTTCTTCTTCTATGCAGCGCTGGATGTCTGCACAGCAGTGCTTCCCTTGATCTCAAATGCTGGAGGGGTTTCTAGCTAGGTGCTGGCACAGGCTGCCAACTAAATGCCAGCAATATCACTATACATCTTTCCAGCCCACGCCAAGGCTCAGTACGCTCAGCTCTTGCTTGCGTTGTCCTGTCCACAATAAGTCATACTCAGTATCTCAGCTCAAGATCAAGGCATGGCCAGGATACTCCTGCAACCACCTGCTGGGGTCCTTTTTCCTCTTTATTTTCCCTCTAACAGTCTCTCTTGCTTTTTGAGGAATCATTCAGAGAAGGAAAACAGAAAATATAAAGAAGTTCCTGTAGCATGCTCTGCACAGAGCACCATTCCCATTGTCTAGATACACCTTAAACATCCAGACTTTACTCAGAGTGCCTGTGCACATGATCAGGTAGCAAATGATCTATCTATTCCAAAAGGAAGTCCCCACAGAAATCCAGCTATGCAATGCCCTGAGAAAACTTTTCCAATTTGGCCTTACTTTGATTAGGGACTGCACCCGATACCCTTCCCAGTCTACAAGGTCCTTTTCAAACTCTGGTTTTCTATGATCTTCTGGCAGGATTTCCTTTCAGCACAGGCTCTGTTTGCTGTTGACATTTTTCAATAAAAAAACCCTGAGGCAATGTGCATGTACCAAGATGAGAGACAAATCCTCATTTACAACAGCTACCAGGAGAGCTTTTACTCTGTTCAACATCTCTCTCAGAGTACACGGTAGCAGCCAGCTTTTGGGGAATATATTTTCAGGGCATCTAATCATTGTAATAATTGATGTCTTATACAAGAAAAGTGTTAGTTCCTGCCACTGGACCAACAACCTTTTTTCCCTTCAGAGCTGCGTTCAGGCATTGTAATATGTTGATTCAATGCTGTAACATATTGAAGTAAAGCTGTGTTGACGTAACAGAAAAACAATCCATTGATCATCCTGACACATGACAAACAATGGTTGCTCTCATCTCAAAAACAATGGCTGTTGCATGTGTTACTAAATCACGCGATTGCTATCCTACGGACAGCGTTTATTGCTCAACTTCTTAGTTTTTGTTTGTCTTTTCCACTGCCACATATCTGCAGCTTTCCCCTTCCAGGTGCCATTTCCTTCACACGGGAATAATGGCTGAGCCAGATGAGCTACCTACAGTGTATAGCTCACCTTTCTGTTATTATCTATAGCTTACACGATGCCAAATACTAGCCAGGATATAAACAGCACAACCTGGACTACCAAATCAAAATTGGGAATCCCATTGGAATAAGAAACGAGTACTTTTAGATTTCATATCAGCAACTGTAGATTACCTTTCAGCTGCCTCTGCGTGCCTTCCTCATCAACTATAGATGACACATGGCACTGACTGAAGTACTTCTTAACAGTTTTCCCTTCTTGCAAATGATCCACAAGCAGATTATTCATTTTTTTTTAGTAATTAGCAATTTGTTGCTTTTCTGCAACTATTCAAAACACAAATTAAAAAACAAACAAACAAACAAAAACATATATTCCTAGAAGTCAGACCATAGTTCCTGAGGAATATTGGCCATATAATTTGAGTTTACACTTATTACAGCTATGTGACTGCCATATAACCTAATTTGCATGTATTATTCAGTAAAACCCAAATATTTTCCATGGTACATTCATGGTACATTCCACGGTACATTTCCAGTGGCCTGAACTACAGCTCTTCCCATCTCTTGTTATCGTGTTTCCTTCCCATAGGGAAGAAAGCACCAAGACAAAGCTCAGTGTACACATCTGAACCTGGACATCAAATTTACAACTCCAGTTTAGATTGTCTTATCCTTTCTTTTGGCATTAAATATAATTTACAAGTCAGTTCCCTACAACAACCACACGGTAGTCACCATTTCAAAAATAAATATTTGCCAAGAGTTGCCAGTGCAACAGTTTGAGTAGCATTAACATCATCAAACAGATTCAACTGGCTTCTAATTAGAAATGTGACTTAATGTTTTTAACAGCCTTTTTTGTTTCCTTTTTAAAACATCCATATGTTTGACATTTTGTTCATAAGAATATTCACAGAAATGAATTCTGTGTCCACGGCTGAGATACAGAAGGATATTTTTTTTTCCTCCACGTGTAAGACCTTTTTAAAGGTTTATTTGTATAGCTGAAGAACTAAAGCAGTG
The DNA here is from genome assembly GCF_963932015.1 of Anas acuta. Taxonomy (NCBI): domain Eukaryota; kingdom Metazoa; phylum Chordata; class Aves; order Anseriformes; family Anatidae; genus Anas; species Anas acuta. The sequence continues at coordinate 39,862,480 of NC_088981.1, forward strand.
AAGTACATTTATAACATATCTCACACTGTATTCATGATATTAATCATGAATACTAAGTACCTGATTAAAAACGCTGGTAGAAAAAGAATGTATTTTTTCCCAGGAAAATGCTAACAGAAATGAAAAACAATGAAAGAGAGCTATCAGCACTTCTATATGGAACTATTTCTGTTCTTCACAACCATTCCCACTCCTTAAAAAGAAACTGCAAAAATTATTAGAGAAGAAGAAAAAATATTTCAGATCAGAAATATTGCCAACTGGGAGATCCAGTGGAGTTGTAGTTCTAACATTTCATATTATTAGTCTCATTCACAGATTTTTTCTTCTAGGTTGCACTACATTTTCAATGGTGCAACATACTCTTCCTCATCATGAAAAAAGCCAGGTATATCATGGAAGTCTGTGGACAGAGCACATCAGGAGCAATTTAACAGAGCTGCCGAGCCCAATCTTATAATAACCTAAGAAAAAAACAACCATGATTTCCAGAAGGTACTGTAACAGAATATTTGAGTGAAATACCTTATTATCAGCCAAATACTGGCATTGTAAACCATTTGAAGGAAAATAATCCACCCAAGTAAGACACCTCTGAAAATATTTGTCAAAGAAAATCCACTTTTTCTACAAAATAACTGTATTGACTAAAAAAAAAAAAAAAAAAAAAAAAAAAGTACAATCAGCCTGACTATTTAGAGGAAATAGATGTAACTAAAAATAGCTATATTGCTTGGAGAAACTATTTACCTCTTTACCTTTGCATTTAAGGTGTGACAGTATTTCTAATTCTGTTGGAAAGGCTCAGTTTTTCACAGCAGTATGTTGCTCCAGCAGTTCAGTGGTGGAGAAAGAAACAATACCCACAGCTCACTCTGACACTGTGCATGTAGAATGAATGACATGCAGACCAACCTTTAAAGTAAATATTATTTAGAAGCTTTTGAAACATGGAAGCAAGATAAACATAAGCAAGGAACTTTATTAAATAGAATAATTTCTTATTTAATAATATTTTTTTTCTCTCATACACCCACATACAATTTCATTGATTTCTGTGAGATTAATTGCATGCACCTGCGTTGAAAGAACATTTAACAGACAACCTTTGAACAAACAAAATGGGGGCCTAAACTGCAGTTTTCGATCCAAAGGCAATTATATCTCTGCTTGCCATCTACCAATATTGTTATTGCTTCTTTTGAATGTTTACTGTATTGAAATGCATTTGAACATTGTTCTTGCTAGTTCTGAAATAGTTCATATAATGGATTACCCAATTATTAATTCAAAGCTTTGTCATAAATCAGACACAGAAAATAGTGCATTTTCTAATTATGCATTTTGCAGTGGCTTAGTAAAAAGAAAAGGAAAAAAAAAAAAACCTAGAAAAAGGATTTTCATTGCTTTCTTCATCTTATTTATCCACTTCTTTTCTCTTAACTATATTTTCAATAGTCAATCCAAAAGTACATGAGAAATCAATCCCAGAAGAAACCAAACAGCAGAGTGTGAATTCTTATATCCTGATTACCACAATGAGTACACTTTCAATGCCCACGTTTCTAGAGTCCAGGGACTAGAAGAAAAACATATATTTTTTTAAAAGGGACAGAAAGATGTAAGAATACATCTCACACACAATCTCAAGATTCAGAGAGCTGAATGTGTTTTGAAAAAAAAAAATATTTTTTTTTTTACTGAGTCTGAATATTTAGTGTTTTTTTTTTTTTTAGAAGTATGAGTCCATTCTGACTTTTTTTTTTTCTTAATCAGTTTGAGATCTTTATTATGTAAAAGAAGTTATCTATTTAATATGCTACAGGGTGGGTGTCTAATACAGTAAGCAGCCCACGTCTAGTGGAGTTACACACGTGAAAAGCTACTTTTTCCACTCCAGACAAATGAATAAAATCATCTGCGTTACAGACATTTTACTGAAGCAACAGCCCCTTCACGACTAGTTTGTAATGGACTTTGAAGAGCAATCTGTCTCAGGCCAGGACCTGAGGCAGGCATAAAACACTACCCCTACTTCCATTAGCAGCCCATAGGACTTCACTGCCCAAACTCCTCAAGTGACTGAAAGTGCTTCAGATTTTGAAAAGCTTTTTCCTAAAGTAGCAGGGCAAGGCAGAAAGCACTACTAGTATTACTTAAAAAAAAAAAAAAAGTAGTACAGTAGTACCTCTGTAGCATGCTGAGAGAATATCCATCACTAGAACTCTGGAGATTTTACCACAGCACTCATGTGTGTGCTATAAAAAGGACATCAAGGCCCAGGTGCCCACCCATTGGCCTCCATGACAGCTCACCTGGAGGGCGGCCATTTCAGGGTGGCCATTTCAGGGCTCTCAGCTCACAGAGCTGTTCCCAGATGGAAGCCATGGGGGTGGTGGGAAGTCACATTTCTTGCTGCCTTCCCTCTCCATTTTGATGCACAAACATGCCCCATGCTGTCTGCCATGCAGCATGGTGGCCTGCATCCAGGTAATCAGCTCTGAATGCTCCAGGGTGCCTCATCAAATGAGGAGTCCAGTTACCTGTCACTCTCACTGGGCCTGCGCTCCTTACAGCAACCAAATGCTTTAAAATTTTCCATCATTGATATTTTTAGATTATGTAACTGCAGCTATCATCTGGTTAAATTTAAATTTATTTCGGGATACAGCTTTGATCAAAGAATATAAATAGATTGCTTAGGAACCTGCCAATACAGCATATACCTGTGAAAACCATCAGCCTTTCAGAAGAAAAAAAAAAAAAAAAAAGGCAATAAATATTGCAAAGCTTTGAGGAAAAATAAGTTTTGAGGAAAATAAGGCATTTGATACTTTATTCAACTTTTAATTAAAAGTGACTTTTAATAGTTTCCAAATAAAATTAGAAGATGTCATAGGATAATTCAGATTTGAAGACACCTCAGAAGACACCTCTAATCCAGCCTACTGCTTAGAGCTGGGTCAACAGTATTTGTCAGCATAAAACATTATATCTTGCTTGGGGAGATCTTGGGCAATATGTGATGTCAACAAGATATTAAACTGAGGATTTGAATTATTGTTTGCCGTTTTAATAAATATTGAAATAATAGCTTTATTTTTGCTAGCTCATGTCTTTAAAATAACATTTTCATGCAATAAGATCAGAGAAAGCTTCCAAAAATATGCAAAATGTTAGGAACATAGCTTGCATGTGCAACTAGGATGAGCCATTCTTTGCTTGCCAAAAAACCTCTGTTGAACAAAGCTGTCTTTAAATAAGGCTCCTGTAATTTAGTGCAGAGATAATGCCATGTTATTCAATAATAAATGGTCTCGCTCATATTGTCAACAAACACAGCAAAGACAAGACATTCATTTTTTAAAGGGGGAAATATTCCTACTGTGACAAAACCATTACCACGCCTTTACTGTCATTATGTGAAATAATTGATTTGGACACAATATGAACATGTGTTATGGGGAGAAGAGCTCTCCAGCACAGAAAGAAATATTCTTTGTTTTAGAGTGACTGCATTTATTCATGCTTCCACCTTTCTGGTAGAAGACTGCTCTGTCTTTGAAATAGAAAGGTTTATTGGTACTTGCCAACAGCAAATGTGATCAGTTTTGCTTCAAAAAAATTATTTCTGAAGTATTTCTTGAGAATTTACTTTCAGAGATTTAAACTGTTTTTTTTTTTTTTGTTTGTTTTTTGTTTTTTTAAATGTGTAGCCATTTTAAGGTAGCAAATAATAAAGGAAATGAGTTTATTACAATAATACAAATATATTCACACAGTAGAATTCATTAAAAAATCAATTGAATATGTAGATTTTTCTTTTGCACGTAATAGTACCATGGGTCACAAAATGCTAAAATAGCTATTTTTCTAGAAACCTTTGTCCAAGGACCTTGCAGTCAACCAACATAGTGATATTCCTTGCATATCTAAAGTTATGGATATAATGTTCAAATATCAGGATGAAGCTTTATGAAATTATGTGCTTCTGGCCACCTGCAGGCCTGTGGTATTTCCATAGACTACATTTAGGATCACAGGAGTTATCTAGATTTAAAAACTTACAAAAGTAGAACATCTGATGGGATTGTTTTATGTAATATCATCTCATTAGCTTTTTTTCTATCTTCTGATGGAGATTAGAAACTAAAGATAAGATTTTCCACACTTTGACAACTTAATTTCTTGGAATGTACTTGAACTGACACTTGTAAACTCCTGCCTAATACCAGTCCTGGAAAAACAGTTTTATGTAACGTAAAAATACATGTTTTATGTTTACCAACAGAATCTTAGAGCTGGGTACGAGTTCATATTAAAGGCTTTTTTTTTTTTTTTTTTTTTTTGAATTTCAAAATAAGATTTTTACCATTTTCTTAGGTTTCAGACAATCCCTAAATTAAGACACGTTATACACAAACACACACACAGAGTTTGGTTTGGTTTCTTTCGTGTTTCTGATACAGAAGCCTGCTAAAGTCAAAAAATAAATGGGGTTCATTTCACATAGCCAGGAAAACAGCTGAATACCTCCAGGAGAACAGACCCTGATTCCTTCTCCTTCATCTTCCCCTCCAATTTTTAGATGCTATGCTGATTTCAGTTAGGGCAGAGTTAATTTACCCGAGGGAATTAGCTGTACGGGAGGTGATTTATGGAGACCTAGACAATAGACAAACATCCACAGATCCAGATGAAGTCAAGCATACACGACCCATGTGATGGAAGTTTGTACGGAGTGCACCATCATCATATGCAAGCTCATTGGCAATAATGGCCTGGAAAGAGGATGAGGAACCCACAGTGGATGAAGTGGCTCAGGTGGACCTGGACTGGCCAGAAGGCAAATACTTTGGGATATCATCAGAGGAGGAGGTGGTCCGTGCTGAAGAAGCCACACTGTACAACAAGCTCGGAGGATAAGAGGGTGGTGAAGAAGAAAGGGAGAGTGAAAAAGTAGGAAAAGATACCTTCCCCTTTCCCCTCCACAGATTGGCTCCCTGATGAAAAAAAGCAATAGGTGTAATTGTTCATAGTTTCCAAGATACTGTTTCCAAAGCATAGAGTCAACGACATTGCTGAATACAAATACCAGGTTAGAGTCATGACCAGAAATTTCATCATCTCATAAGCCACTGTTACACCGCACAGTACCATAACAATCTTAAACCAGGGCCCAGAAAGGATAAACAGCATGATAGGGAGCACATACAGAAAGTAACGTGCTATAAAACTCAATTTGGAAAACAGGCACAGCAGACTTGAGATTAAAGCAATCAACATTGTGACTAGCAACTATTAAGCAGGTCTAATACTTACACCAATTTTAGTTTAACACACTCTGGTCAGATCTGTCATTATCTCAACCCTTTGAGCCCCACGTTGGGTGCCAAAAAGTACTGTTGTGGTTTAACCCGGCCGGCAGCTAAACACCACATAGCTGTTCGCTCACCCTCCCCCCCCTCTCTGGGATGGGGCAGAGAAACAGGAAAGTGAAGCCTGTGAATTGAGATAAAGACAGTTTATTAAGACAGGAAAGTAATAATAACAATGATGATGATAATAGTACTACTAATAATAATGTGTATGAAACAAGTGATGCTCACCACCTGCTGACCGATGCCCAGCCTAACCCCAAGCAGCCGGCCCCCCCACCCCGGCCAGCCCCCCCATCTATTGTTTAGCATGATGTCAGAGGGTATGGAATACCCCTTTGGCCAGTTTGGGTCAGCTGTCCTGGGTCCGTCCCCTCCCAGCTCCTGCTGCACCCCCAGCCTGGCAGGACAGTGAGAAGCTGAAGCTGAAACGTCCTTGGCCTGGTGTAAACACTGCTCTGCAACAATTAAAACATCAGCATGTTATCAGCACTCTTCTCATCCTAATCCAAAACATAGCGCCCTACCAGCTACTAGGAGGAAAATTAACTCTGTCCTAACTGAAACCAGGACAGATGCAAAGTACAGAAAAGAAATGTTTTACATCATGGTGTGTCACATCCTTGAAGTTACAGTTTGCCCTTACACATCTATGAACAAAGGATAGTCTCTGGCTGAAGGTGATTTCCAGAGTAGCCATTACTTAATACCCATTACTTAATTCCTTCTTGTACTATCTCAGATACAAGGAAAGATTTTGTTGTTGCTGCTGATCTGAGTTGTACACAGCCTATATGCATTTTTATGCTTTCTTCTTAAACTTCAGTTGTCGTATTAAAAAAAAGAAAAAAAGTAAACTCCAAATTTAATTAAAATTGCAATCCAGATGAATTGCAGACTATTCAATGGAAGTGACAAATGTAGCATGCACTCTTGAGTAAAGATATCCAACTTTGCATATTTACCCTAACGAGGTTCTTTTTTGCTACTACGATGACATTGAAAAATTTCCCTTTAGACATTTCATGTAATTTATCATTTAATGGATTAATTACTGTTCTATAATTTTATTTATATCCTCAAGTTTTAAAGAGTAGAGTGAGTTTACTTAAAAAATATATTTTTTTTCCATTGCCTTTTATTTCAATTTCCTAATTAATTTGGGATCCATGTGACCTAAATATTCATTCCTCTAATATACTGGAAGAACCTCCTAAAAGGTTTACACTTTAATTCATTGTATGCAATGGTACTTACACATCAGGTTGTTATATCAGTAGTATGAAATCATCTGCAATATACACAACCCAACATCTTCATTTAATAACCCATTTGAAAGCAAGTGGGAAGCAGATGCTGTTCTCCCTTGTATTACACCAGCACAACTCCACTGGAATTCAAAATCTTCTGGCATAAAGGCACAGTCAAAATTCATGCAGAACTCTTGAGCAGCTGCCAAAGCCAGCAGTAGCTGGAAGGCAGAGCAGCGCTTTCCCAGAGGCAGCCCTCTGGGACCGCACAGATGTGCCACCAGCAGATGGACGAAGGGAGGAGCAGCTGCTCCATCCACCCTGAAAGGGCGGTATGAAATTTTTTGACTGGACTTCCCTCTGGCAGCTGAGGCAGAGGGATGCTCCCTGGAACATGTATCTGTGGTGTGGCTTAACCCCAGCAGGCAGCTAAGCCTCACACAAGCCCTCTTCTCCTCCTGTGGAGGTCCGAGGAGGTGTAGGGCCCCCAGCCTCTGTGAACTGACTGTTCTGACCTGTGAAGCAGCACAGGTTAAACACACAAAACATGTCACTACGCTACTACACTGTGGGGTAGAGGAGGGGCAGACACCAAGAAAACCTCTACCAAAGGGAAAAAAAAAAAAAAAGAGAGAGAGAGAGAAATATAAATATACTTAAACATCCCACATCAAGAATACTCAAGTACTAATATATCTTCTGTGACCAGTTCTTGGTGATTCACACATCAAACTTGTCCCTCTACAGCATGTCTCCGTTATGCACTACATAACAGAGCAGGGGAAAATGCGTAAGTAGTTCTCACTTTCTCTTTGCCTTGGTAAAATCCCTCATCATTTTTGTGAACACACAAAAGTCATTTTAGGTGACTGCTTTCCATTTGGTAAGAAATGTTGCAAAGGTTTGTCCCACACCCTACCCGTTGTGTCAAATGAAATTTGCCGTATCAGTGACTCAGCTACGGACCTTTTCTGGAACTCATTGAGTAGCTGTGGGTATTTGTCCACAGATACAAACACCAGTCAGCTATGTTGGGCAGCCAGTGCAGCTTACAGAAGCACAAGGCACTATGGCACATCCCACAGCAAGGAAGCCAATGGCCAAAATTTGTTACATGATCTGTGAGATTTTTTACTTTATATTTTGACATATTGCCCTGCAAAGCAAAACAGAGTGAGTTGGAGAGGTCAGAGCCCAAAGATGGAATGTTATCATTAGCATGATGATATAAAAGCATTACATCAAAAATGGCAATTACAGCAAAGCCGAGACCTGGAAAAAGACTCTTTGTTCTTCTTGACTGCAGCTATTGAGAACATCCAGAACCTGTCCAGAAGCTAATAAGGTTTATAAAGGATGAAGCAGAATAAACAGCAGCACATAAATGCTAATATAAAATGCAAGTATCAAGTGGTAATACAAAACACAGCTATTTTCCTAACTTTTTAACTTTATATTTGTTCAAACATCTGTTTATCCTATTTGATATATATCTGTCTCAATCAGATACTAGGTTACTCGTTCAACCTGGCAGATATGACATGATGTCATCAGTACAGTGGAAATACTGTCCTCTCCTCCCTAACTCAAAGGAGCCACAATGAACTGCCCCCTCTAGGAAATGGAGCAGACATTCCAAGCTGTTCTGTGGGAATGGAGTTACACCGGAAAAGCCCATCTAATCATGGGTTAGAAACTCCAACCACAGCCAAGCTGTGTTAAAAATGGACATTGAAGCACTTCCCAGCTCTAAGAGCTCAGAAATTCCCTTACTACCCCATGCCATATCTGAGCAGCAGAACTGTAAAACAGAATCAACTGTAAAAGGCATCCTATTAATCCTCATGCCGTAGGAAATAGTAAAAGATAAAGTCATTAATAAGCACACTTAAATCTAAAGAAAAGCCTTTACAAGCAGCTGGGACCCCTTTCCTACCAATATGAACATAATGCTCAAAGCTATATTTTTATGCAAAACAAAACCAACCATTGCTATTTATTCCCTACCCTATCTAGGAAAAGTCACTGGTTTCATACAGACAAAAATATCATTCGTGTTTGAACCACATCAAAATTCTTACTTTGAAACTTAGCAAGAGCCTATTGACAATGTTCTACATGTATTCGACCCACTGAAAATTATCCAGACTGTCATGAGAGCTTGTAACAATGGACACTCATACCCAGCTATTTTTTAGTGCTTGAGTATGTTTCTGCCACGCAGTCTATGCTGTGGCAATGACATTTTTAACAGCACATTATTGCATTCTTCACGATGAGTGGCATTGCAAATGCCTGTTTTTTGTCCTGCTCATCCAAGGCGCTGTATCATTTCAGGAAGTGTGATTTTCACAGCAAAAAATCTACTTCCTTCATTTTAAATTGAAATGAATTGCTAAAAAAAAAAAAAAAAAAAAAAAAAAAAAAGCTTTCAAGTAGCTGGAGGTTTGATCGCTTTCCTGTTGACTGAAAACAGAGTTCCCTTTGTTTCCTCTTCCAGAAGCCTGACAGTCAACCCGTGACACTGCACATCACACTGTGCAGTGATCGTGACTCAAATACTGCTACAGACCACTTACCCCTTTCAAAAGTTCAGAGTCTACTGTCAGCAAGTAGACAGCATCGCTCTGTTAGGCTTTTGAGAGGGAGTTTACCCTGAAGACAAAACAGTAAAAGGGATACAGAGAGATCCTAGTGTTCTCTTCTTGACCATGACTGTACAGCATCACAACTATTCATGATGAAGGTGTTTTCCCCTTCCTTCTCAAAAACCTCTACCAGAACACTCCTAAGTGCCTGTAAATGTATCTCCAATCCAATTTTGAAGTGAAAAGAACTCACTACCTGCAGCTACACTAGTTATTTCAAGTAATACTTGCCATCGCTTAATGGCAAGAGCATATCTTGAGTAAGTACTTGGGAAGGGAAGACAATGCCCTTTCCAGCTGGCATCTCCACTTCTGAAAGCTTTGAACAGAAGACAGCAATTTGAGACACTGATTTCTGGATGAGGTGAAAAATGAGGTGAGCTTCTTCAGAAAAGCTTTCTGCATAAAGAGAGCTAAATGCACAGCTACTAAAAGGTTACAGCACAAAAAGAACATTCACCCCAAGTAATACACTTATAATAGTTGCTGCATCTGCAAACGCTTGCTGAGATACTGATTTTGTAATACAAAATACAAGAAAATATGCATTTGAATATGATTCAAATACAACAAAATATATATTCGAATCCTAATCTTTGGATTTTTAAAAAGCTTGAGTAGGAACATGAAAAGCCACCTAGCTCCAAATTTTCCCTCCAGCAAGTGATAAACACTGCGGGGTTTGAATTTGGGGTTTTGGTTATGACTGAACTGCTTTAATGGGTGCGTTATGCACTGATAGCAGCCCTTCCTCTTGAGAGTCTTGGAGAAGCATGGCTCACAGTATACCTACAGGTGGGCTGGAAAGAAGCATCTCTCGCAGAACAGAAAACTTTCACAAAGAAATCATGTTGATTAAGCAACACTTCTTTCTAAGGCTCAGGACCACAGGATAACAACAGCTAAATGAGTACTACAACATGGATGATCCAAATATGCATTACCAGTAAAACGTGGGATACGTTCTCTCACACTTTATTACCAAGAAGCCTAAACATCTATAAAATTTTAATTAAAAGTAGGTCCACATTTTCTGTTCACTTACTGCAAATGGAAATGTCCGCTTTACAAAATGAACCTGTCCAGCCTTTACAAACATATTTTAGATTAGATGTTAGGAGGAAATTCTTCACTCAGAGGGTGGTGAGGCACTGGCACAGGCTGCCCAGAGAAGTTGTGGATGCCCCATCCCTGGAGGTGTTCACAGCCAGGCTGGATGGGGCTTTGGGCAGCCTGGTCTGGTGGGAGCTGTCCCTGCCCATGGCAGGGAGTAGGAGTTAGATGGTCTTTAAGGTCCCTTCCAAGCCAAATCATTCTATGGTTCTATGATTTAGTGGGGCTCTGTGCAGAACTGGCAAGTTAATATATTGCAACTTCTTGTTTTAAGGAAATATTTGGACTTGTTCTACACTTTTTTTGTACATCTGTGAAAAGAACGACACAAAATCATACTACAACTATTCTGTTCTATACTTTTCACAAATAAGAAAGAGAAGCTATACAGCTTCATGCACCTACATGTACATCACTGTCTCCTACAGTTTGGAAATGCTTGATGAAAAAAAAAAAGAAATCAAAATAAAGGTTTGATTTAACCAAAGACAAGAAGTGTACCAACTACTTATGGGCAATAATTCTGAAGACAGGAAATTTTATAATGGAGATTCCATATTTTCTTATATCATAAAAAACATAGTGCTCTAATTTCTGGTTCAGTAAGCTACTTTAAGGTAACTTGCTAGAATAGGAGGAATCCATTAAAATACAGCTGTAATCTAGCAAATAAACCCAGAAAAAAAAAAAAAAAATACGGTCTCTGTGAGCATCTAACTATAAATACAGAATACAATCCACATGAGAAAGCAAACCAGCAAATTCTTGGTCTGGTCTTCAGCTGGTGAACAGGAAATATGTTAGCACTGAAATCAAGAAAAGGTGCATTGATTTACAGCTGCTAAGAGTTGGCTGTGGATCTGACATGACAGACAAATCTGGTGGTATGAAATGGAGTCACAGATCTGTGCTGATAAATCAATGGAGACAGGAGTTGTCTTAGGCAGCAAAAGTCAGATTGGTTGTGCCTAGTCCCTGACAAAAGATTAAGAGCTTGGATAAATTAAAATCAGTCTGGGGTGTTATCGATTGAAACCTGGTAGTCATTCATTCCTACCTTTTCTTAACTCATTTTTTGGTTTCTGAACAAGAGTCTTTCAAGGGGAAGTATTCTGGGTACAATACCTTGAGCGTGGATGTGTCTGTGGGTCCTAGAGAAGCCCCATTTTCAGGCGACAGTCCAAAATGTCCTTACACATTTGCCTTTGGCTGCTGATTCTTTCCAACATCTCTCTCCTATTTTTCAGATCCAGACCAGGAAATATCTTTGATTCCTGCTACCTCACTGATAGCTAAGTACCTTCAGGAAAAACACTGAAAATTCTCATTAATGACCAAGCACAGAGAAGGGATTAACATAATTTAATCCAATTAATCCCGAAAGCACAACATGCAATAGACTTGCATGAAAAATAGCAGGTGGAATTTTCCACAAAGGGTGTTCTTCAATGTAATCTGGGCCAAATGTTAGTCTGCTTCTCATTTGGTCTTAATTCCCTGCTCAGTCACCAAATAAAACCTGCCTGTTAAACTAACCTATTCTCCTAAGGCTGGCTGTTTCTTTTCTAAGATCAACAAGATTTTAAGTATGCTTGGGAGTTGCACTCAGGAGTTAATTATAGGGTGAGGAAATGGGAACATGCAGGCATATGGCCTTCAGACTCTGGCACAAAGCAGTATTCACTTACAGTCCAAAAAAAATGCTGAAAATTTGAGGCCGCTGGACTTTAAGAATATGTATATGAAAAACAGAAATGCAGATAACCTATTTGTTCAGTAAGGAAGTCTGCCTTCATCATGCAATATCAACAAATCATACATAGCTGGTAAAAAAAGGAATTCAATGAGCTCAGCCTATTCCTTAGCTTCCCAGGTGGTATCAGTAGCATGTAGACAGATGACTATGTCAGGGGATCCAGTTGCTACTTTTTCCACAGAATGACAGGAAAATGACAAAATTTTGACAGAATTATGTTGTGCCTCTCAGGATACCCCTTTCAAAGGCATTTAGTTTCTGCTGGCAGGAAGCTTGGAGTGCTGGTGTTCAGACTTACCCTTTCACAGTGCCAGACAGGCAGCTCTCCATTTGTCGCCTTTAAAACTTAAATTGTTCCTATTTAAACATTTGTGGGGGACTGTTACAAGCACAACCCTTGCCCCAGCACTGAAAGCTGTTATGTAGACTGTGAGATCTGGGGTGTTGACTCTGGCCAGATTTAGAGTGCAATTTGTGTTGGGATGTCAGATGTCCTCTCTTCATCCCTCACAGCATGACAGCCTAAGCTTTCACCTACCCATTAGATTTTGTCTTTTATAGAAACTCTTTGAGAGGGTGGAGACCAATGAATATTTGCAGCAGAGTTAACAGTCCTCAGGTATTATAAAACTTCTGTTGGAGAAGAAAGGAGCATCATCAAATCTAAGTGCTTTTAGAACCACACCTTTGTAAGAAACAAATACATCTCTGCTAGCAAAACAGAAACTCCATTTAACAATCCCATCAAAAATTACCATTTTGCTTATTCCAGGAAGAAAAGGCAGAATGGCGAAGCTCTCAATCTGTATTCCAAATGATAAAGCCAAATCCCCTGTGAGAGACTGAAATCCTGTATTGCCAGTAAAGCACTAAGGAGAAGTGGTTCTTTCCTATGCAGATAACTTTAATAGCTGACTGCAAGGAGTATTAAAACACCTAGGAATTAAATGTTCAACTTTTCAGAAATTACACAAAGAAATGGGGAACCACTGAAGCAGAGCTTTCCATCACTTAATTCTTTTTTCTCTGCATGCCTTAGGTGAGCAAGACAATTCCGGTAGTGCTGGAAGCAACGTGCTTAACCCTTAGGTTGTGGCATTTTCTGGGCTGCACATCACAAAACCATAACTCTCCCTACACTTCTGGTAGGATTGGACTGGAGTTCATACCTTAGCGATGTAAGAGACTGCAAGGTCTTTTGATGTATGTGTAGTGGTGGGAGTAAGGTTGAAGACTGATGATTTTACAGCCCTTATAAATCACTTCAATGTTGTGCTCTCCAACATATTTCCATTTAAGAGAAAATACGCAGTTCCTGCTTTTGTAATCAATTTACCTATGAAAGTTCAGATCAGACTCAACATCTGGTTTGCAGCAAGATTTTCTTCTCCAAAAGCAAAACTGATTTAGTCTTTTATGAATGATTCAAGAGTATTGATACTACAATCTGAGCAGAAATAAACATCATAAAGCTATCAGACAGTAAACACAACACTAAGAAGAGACTAACTTTAAGAAGGTCTAACTTTAACATAGGTGTTTATTTTCATAAATGTATGGCATTCTTGTTTTATCTGTGATCTCACCTGAAGTTACACTGAGTCATCCTTCACTTTCTTACACAGTGCATTTTCCATCTGGTACCTCACTCCTAGCCTGTACCAAATGGCTAGAAAGGAATAATTTCCTCTGCCTACCTCTGGGATAATTTCCTCTGTTACCCCTGATTGCATAGTCTATACTTAGCATAGTACAAAGAAATACAAAAGTGTTTTGGATGGAGAAGGCAACTCCCACCTGAGGATCCCCCTAAAATGAGCATTTACCCAGTCTGTCCCCTAGAGAATGCTGTGCAGCTCTCCCACATGCCAGGTAATGAGGAGATTCAGACCTGAGGGTGATGGGGTCACTTACCATAATGCAGTTTTTATCATTTATTATCTGAACAAAGATATTCTGAAATTTCATTTGACGTGTGGCTTTTGTGAAAAGTTCGCAATTCGTGCTACACTGGAGACTAGATGTCTGGGTGGTGAGTCAGCAGATGACAGGTCAATTTCAAAAGCTTTATCCAAATACAGCTATTAAGCACTACAAATTTCAGTTATCGATCTGAATTATTTCAGATTAGAGCTAGGTCACACAGAAACACAATATGGGAGCAAGAAGCATGTGGACCTGTTGAGACCAGTGAAGTCCCTTGAACTCTCCTACCTTGTCTGAAGTGAGAAAGAGAAATACCCCAAATAAGCTCTTTTCTTTCCTTAGTCCTATTTAAAAAAAAAAAAAAAAAAAAAAAAAAAAAAAAAAGATTCTCTAAGATTCTCTGTGTGCAGTTTTAGCAGATTTGGCTTTCATTTCAGGGCTTAGAATAATACTGATCGGGCTGCATAGACAGCCTCTGTTTCATAAAATAATGGCTACTAATTAATAAAAGTTAATAGACTTTCAAGCCCAAAGTTTAACAAAATGATAACACCTCCTTCCTTTCTTTTCCACTTCCCCAAAAATATTTTTCTCAATGAACAAATCATATGGGTTTTTTGTTTGTTTGTTTTTAAATCAAACGTCAGGTTTTAATCTCCTCTGGTTTTCTGTTTTAAAGTGACCTGTAATCCCTGGAAGCCAGAAGTACATGTGGGAGCAGGAGATCTTTCCCTTATCATAGGAACTCTTGTAGGAAGATACAAAACCACGGCTGCTGATGCATGTGTGGAAATTAATAATACTCCCCAGCAGCAGCTCTAAATCCTGTGATACTGAGGAATGTGAGATGAATAGAAAGAGGGCAGAAGTTACCAGCAGAGGAATTTTTACCAACAGGTGCAAACAAAACATATTGCAAACAGCCGTATGAAGTTCATTAGTGAGAGGGATAAGGGCTGGGCCTCCCCTGTAGCATGCTGTGGAGCACATGCTGCATGAAGCAGTGGGAACAGGGAAAGTAAGAGCACACGGAGCTTCTTCTCATAAGTGCACTGCACTCTGATCCAAGCACACAGGAAAGAAATTCATCTCTGACTGTATTCCAAGTCTGTGCAAGATTTAGAACATCTGCCAAGATCCATTTAGCTGAAAGCTAGGAGCTTGATGGAGCAGGCAGCATCAACTTGCAGCAGTGCACAGGGCTCCACAGTCATGCCTGCATGAATATACAAATACACATTCATATATTTATATTATTATATTATTATTTTTTTCCTGTATTAGGAAAAAACAGCCATTGATTTTTAATTTTTGTATTTTTAACCTGCTTCTATATAGGTAGGTATTTAGTTTGTGCATTTCATTTATTGTATTTAAGTGCAAGCACTATTTAAGCAAGGCACAAATTAAAGGACCAGGGTGCTCAGAAGAATGTATAAGTGATCCGAAGCATGTATAAGCAACCTGCAGCTTGTTTTACCAAAAATTAGCAGGACAAACACAGATGTGTTTATTTCCTTTTGACACTGACAACACACTGGGACTTCCATTACCAAGTGCTGTAATGAACTGGCCTTCTATTTATTTTTTAAATTATTTTTATTATGCACACTAGATGGTGCTCAAGTTAAAAAATGAGTGGCGACTTTGATAAACTTTGCATGAGATTAGCAAAATCCACATTCTTTCTTTGCAGTGCATTTAATAACGAATCAGGAAAATATGCCTATTTACCTGAGTTTCTTTCTGAGTGCTGATCATCATGCATTTTACTAAAATTGCATTTCACTGGCTTGGTTCCTAATCACTACTGATTTTTAGCTGCATATTTATGAAAGTTTCGCAGACAGCCACTTGTAGCATCCTGTATTATTGAAAGCTGGATGAAATACATGAATATAAGTACACAGCTACAAACAACATGACAAAAACTTTTCTTCAGCCATCAGAAATCCACTATCTGTGTTCATGACAGCACTGGCCTGTGGAAACATCTGAAAACAGGATTATTTATTTCTCAGTGATCATATTGGATTAACCTATCAGTTTTTGGAAACGTTATCATATTATCTGACATTTCAAACAGAAAAATTGTACCAAATACGTTACTGACCTTTATCCTTGCTGCAGCCTGAGTTTTGGGCAAATCAGGCTCTTTCCAAGCAGCAGAGGTAGAAAGAACTAGGCATTTATATATCAATCTTTTAAATAGATGTCAAATTCTGGCTGAAGACCGATCAACCCTTCTGAATTGGTAATGATTGAACAGGAGTAGTCATGATCAGACTTAAGTGAGAACACAAAATTGGTGAGGAAGAGACAGACATCAGTGCTGGATTGGTCACAGGCAGATACATGTACATGCAGACAGTCAGAAATACAGACCCTTGAATTTGTCTGATGACGTTGCATGGATTTACTTGATATCTCTTCTACTTTTTCAACACCCTCATGCAATTATTTATTTCTGCAAGGTTAATAATTTCTTAGGTAAACCCAGAGGCTAAGTCAGGCTGCGGACAGGTGCCCTATTCCAGATGCAGCTGTGCAGCTGAATACAGTACGAGCCTGAGCTGTTTGTCTTCAATGGCTATCAGAGGTTCCTGTCTACTTGTTAGTGGATTCCCTCCCTACTTGTTAGCAAATTCACACGAATCCTCTCTCTCATTTCAGAAAATATC
Organism: Anas acuta; assembly: GCF_963932015.1. Classification (NCBI taxonomy): domain Eukaryota; kingdom Metazoa; phylum Chordata; class Aves; order Anseriformes; family Anatidae; genus Anas; species Anas acuta. Next base: position 39,879,232 of record NC_088981.1, read on the forward strand.
ACGTAGTTAAGCCTGGTTTTCAGGCTGGCTTTGAAGCAGAAAACAGCAGAGTCTTCTGCTTAGAGAGGGCAGAAACCACCAGCAGAGGATCAGTAGCAAGTAGCTGTTTCAGGGAGACATCTCTAGTCAGCATGGATGTTTGCAAAGTGAACATCAGCTCCACAGCCTTAGCCCAGTCCAGCTACCAGCTCCAGTTTTGGAAAAATTACGACAAATTATTCCAAAATTGCAAACCAATGGCCTAGGGAAAATGAGTTAGGAAGCAGATCTAATTGAATTTTACAGCACTTCACAAATCTCCCTAAATATTTGCACAAAACCTGAAAGTGATCTTTTTTTCTTAGCCTACACCTGCTGCTTTGTCACAGTTCAACTGGAAAAAAGAAAACAAATGACTCCAATCTACTGGAAATAACAAAAGCCAAGAGAGTGTCAAGTGCTGTTTGCACAAAGAGAACTGTGCAATAAAGAAGTTCATAAAATCATGAGTAAAGTTCACCTTTATCCTCTACAAATAACGTTTCAACTTTCCTCTGTGTGTACAATGAAAAAAACACCAATGTTTCATCACATAGAAGCATACAGTACCTTTCAGTGTATTATCCTGTCTTTTGCCTATGAAGTGAAAAATAAAAAATAAATAAAAAAGTGGTGAATAGGAATCACCCTGGATTAAAATGTAGGGAGACCACTAGGAGATAATCCCCCATACCCACCTCTTGATTCAGACAGGAGGAATACACCTTTTTCTTCCCTGTGTCATGTAACAGTACGCACCTACTGCAGAAACTAGCATTATGACACCCTCTCCTGTGTCCCTGGCTAAAATGACCCTATAGCCACTAACAGCTCCTGAATCTCTCTTTTATAAAGAAATGACACAGCCATCACTACAAAGCTATAAATCTTAAAAAACATTTTTTCATAATTACAGGGAGATATTAGCCCTAACCTAAAGAGCTTACAAGCTTAGCCTACAATCCCCCTTCAGGATTCTTTGTTAGCTTCGAGAGGATTTGCACAGATGCAGGACTTTGACCATAAGGCCATTTCTAGAAGGGTCATGCAACTTTACAGAGATTATTTCTACAGTTCTTACGGTGAGAGTGGGATTTTTCAGAACACCGCCAGACAGGATAACTGAGCTACTCGGGAAATAATTTCTCTATCTATCTCTGCAATTACACAGTCTCATATACTGCTCCTCGATTTGAGCTACAGAGAACCAGATGCTTGAATAGGAGGTTTTTGAATATTCTGTTTGATTCTCTCCCAGGCACAAGAGCATGAACACAGAGTAACGCCACTTCTTTTATGAAAAATTTTACCCATGAGAACAGAGAGGTTCAGAGCACAGACAGCACCTTGCTGGGTTGTCAGGCTGTGTGCCTTTGACTTCAGCAATGTTTTCGCTCTGGTTTTAGAACAGTGTATGTAGGTTGGCCCAGATGGGCAGAAGGCTGAAATCAAATCAGCAAAATGAAAAGAGCTAGTGAATCAGGTTTTCTCAAATTAACTGCTATTTAAAAATAATAAGCAACTGCCATTGATTCTCATTAGTGCATCAAGGGAAGATGGAGAAAATCCAGAGCTAGACAGTCACTTCATTTATATTCTTCTACTGAAATCTATCAAATTTAAAGCACGCAAGCAGTAAACAGAAGAAAGCTACTCAGCATTCAAGTAGCAGGTCTAATTAGAGTCTGGCGAGGCATGTGCAATAGATACACTTGAGCCAAGGCCTAGAGCAGAACTCATTTAAGCCTTAGGGATGGATAAAAAGCCAAATAGGTTGAGATCCCAAGTTTGCAGCTAGTCCCTGTCTTTAAAACAGACAGTGCAAAGCCAATGGCTCCAAATGCCCTAGAAGCCGGGCAATTTCAAATACTAATCTGGACTTGCCTTCTGACTGTTTGGCCAATACATTATCTAGGTTCATTGCCCTCAACACTGATAGGTACTATTTTGTAACTTTGAAGACTACGCTGTATTCCAAGTAAGAGCTGAGCATATCAGATTAATCTTTATCAGTAAAGGAAACAACAAAGGAAAGAAAAGCAAAGGAAGGTGTAAGGGAAAGAGAAATGGAAGAACAAATGGCCTTAAACTGGAAAAAGAAGAAGGGGGCAAAAACTTCTAGGTGCATATAGCATTATCTGAATTATAATCTTCTTTGACTTCATCTTGAAGTGAGTTAAAAATCATGAAGATACGGGTTCAAGGAAGCAAACATGGCAGGACTAGGGTGCCCGAACCAAGGACTGGATCCAAATGAGCTATTAAATAAGAGAGCTGGCATGTATTCTTGTTATGCAGTGGTGGAATGGGAGTATCTCCAGAGGACTCAGCCATTCTGAACCATTTATTAGACTCCAAGTTGCAGCAGTGCCAAGAAACCTTCTTTAGCCATGAAACAAGAGACCATACGTGGACAGAAGCACCAGCTGGACAGACTGTCCCTATACTTAGCATTTTTAGAATAAGCAGCGTCAGAGCAGTTTGTCTGCATAAAGGGACAGTCAGCAATGATCCAACCTTTCCTTCTCCTGGGCATTCAGCAGCAGCTGAGCCAAACCCATGCACACTGAGAAGAGGAGCAGCATCAAGCTCTCCTTTCTTCTGATTGTGTACAAGAAGCAGGAGAGAAGCAGAGATAACAGAAGAAGATACTTAACCATGCTTTAACTGTGCACATACAAACGGCAGGATGGAGTCTAGTCCCCTTGAAAAGGCCAATCAACACTTTGCTTGCAATTAGAAACAAGGAAAATAAGCACCAGGGCTGGGTCAACAAACAGCTAGAAGAGTCAGACCGTGTTCCAAACCACAGAACGCAGCTGCCTTATGGATGAAAAACATATCCTAAAGATCAAAGGCATTCAGTGTAACTTTGCTTAAATTCACTGTCTGAAAAGAGATTAAAATGCTAATGGAAATCATGACGGCTCTCCCACTGAATCAATGCATTTCCCTGCACAGAGCAGTGCTCCCAACTCTGGAAACTTTTGGGGGAGATGGACTACTCTGTCTCTGTGTTTTATTGACTGCACAAAAATTAAAACTTTGAGAAATGAATCACACATATTTTAAGTGCCCAGCCAAATGAAGGAAAGAAAACAAATGTGGAGCCATTCATCAATATTATACTCACTGCATTTCCATTGCATCTGCCCTAATAAATTATTTTACTGAGAAGTTGAAGTATAAGTAGTTCCTTTTTCCAATATGCGACTACAAGGCAGAGTAAATGGCATAAGTAGAGCATGTTGATGAATGCAGTAAAAGCAAGTGCATTGTCCAGAGAACTGGAAGAGAAAGGACTGCTTGAAGGAATGATCCTTCAGCCATGGACGGTCACAAACGTAACAAAAGAAAATCATGTTCAGTGGCCTATTATGCTATGCCATGTTATTTTAAGGTTGTACACACTTTACTCCTTAGCTTCACAGAAGTGCTTGTGAAATCCCTTTTACTACTAACCAGAATGTACTTTTATTTGCCTAAGCAGAAGATATTAGAGAGAAAGTCACTTTTAGCCCAAAGGTGATACAAGCTGCTTCCTCCACCTTAATGAAACTATTGATTCACATTATGAAGGAGCAAACCTCCAAAGTAATAACATAGCTAACACGTGGGGGGGGGGGGGGGGGGGGGTACCCAGTCCTGCTAGCAAATTAGGGAGTCATCATACTTCTCCAGACTCAATGAGGATTAGCTTTTGGGAGGAGATTCTGCAGTCATGAATAACTTGATTAGAAGAGAATCAGCATCAATATCTGTCTCTAATCGTTTGCCTCCCATTCTTTTGCCTGAAGCAGTAGAGATTGAAATTTATTACATGCAAGAGATTTTTGTTCCTTATAAGACTCTATTAAGCCACTTGAAAAACAAATGTCCTCATCACATAGTATCAGTGACAATTCTAGTTCTTGAGGAACATCCCAGCTTTACAGAACAGACTTTGATTTGAGTGTTTATCACAAATAATTATCAGCCAGAGGTGTTTATCACAAATAATTATCAGCCTTGGCCTGGCATCTAGGTGTTACCATATAAGTAATAAGTAGTTTTCATTTCCATAAAGATCCTTTACTTAGCTTATAAGGAACACACATTTAATGTATGCACAAATAATGTGTATTTGAAGAACCCCACAATGCTAACATCTGGGCTTATAATATAACAGAGTCCCAAAGCCCACATAGGGCTTTTACATTAAGCTGAAATGGTAACAGTCAGTAGTCTGCTAGTTTTCTATTGTATAAAGCAGCCATAGTACATCTGAGTTCATGGAAAAGCATCATAGTGTCAATTAAGTCTGAGAAAATATATTCTGCGTTTACAGTATTTTATGAAATTTCTTTATTACCAAGAACCAAAACAGAACTCAGCTCCTTGTAAAATGCAGTCTTCGATAGTTTATGTTTTCAAGTCAACAGCACAGTTTTTTCTTCCCTCCCCGCCCTCAATTTTCTGGTGGCTAGTGCAAGAGCAGCCTGGAAAGTAAAACACATAGTATATATCCTTTAATTTCTGAGGGTTTGTATTTGTGATCAATAACTTTACAGTAAATAGAAGAATTAAGAGACTGAAGTGACCACTGAAGTATATATTTCAGCTAGACAAGGGAAAAGCTTTATAGTCTTGCTATCTTGCTAATCTCGGACCCTTTAAGTATCTTGGACTGCTTTTTGAGTGTGGCTTCTCATAAACCTGGTTAAAGAGATGCCAGTTTTCCCAGCACTCCCAGCAAAGGACTGCTTCCAGAGATCGTCTCTTCCTCAATACCAACATTGCTTATGAAGAAGGGCTACCAATACATGTAACTTATCGTGCCAAGTAAATCCAACCACCACAGAATAACTACAGTTTTGCAACCTGGAATCCACATAGGCCTCTTTAGGGAGAAACAAACAAGCAGACAAAAAGATAATCCATTCTAACACAGACACTTGAAACACAATTTACCATGTGGATCAAGCAGCATGGATCCATGTAAATAACAACTTCCCCAAGGTAGATGGGACAATTAGGAGTTGGAAAGAATTACCTTGGACAAACCTGTGAAGTAACAGCCATTACTTCTGTTCAGAAGCCCTGTGCATGGATGTCCTCCTCTGCAGAAAAACCATCCAGCTTGTTTGAGGAAATTACTTCAAGATGTTAGTAAGGAAGAATATTCACTTTACGTTCCATATCCTCACAGAAGCCACCAGTTCTAGGTGCTACCAAATTAAAAACAGGCTAATTTTTTGACACTAACACAGACCTGCAAGGTTCAGATGTGCCAATGCACTGTATTTTAGAATTTTATGTGGTCCTTTCACTTAGATTTCGTTTCAATCCTAGGAATTTTTCTAATTCCAATGCAATGACCAATACCACTTCTTTATCTCCGTCTTCTGAATCTTCCCTCCTAATCTCCAGTTCAACTACTTGTGTCTTTAACTAGTGCAGTTTAACTGTTCGTCAAATGTCAGGTTTTTTGGTTACTGAATAGCCTACTAGAAAATAATGCCAACACAGAAATTTGGTTTCCTGCAAAAAGGGCCAAGAGTCGCAAAGCTTGTACACAGACACTTTAATGCAAATCAGATAGTACTATGTTTCATTCTAAGGTGCTCCACATCCTCAAACACTCAGCACTGAGCCTCCCAGTTCTACCGTTCTCTTGAGAAATTCACTTTCAGTCTAAACAATTGATTTTTAAAAAAATGACATGCTTCTTTATGCTTCTCTTTTTTATTTAATCTTCAATACTGTATTTCAATTCCAACCGTTAAAACTTTATGAGCAGCAGGAGCATATTCTGCAAATTTGTTGATCACTGTATAGTACAATCTCAAAACTCTTATCCAAACCCCATGTATTCCAAAATTAGGTTTCCTCCCTCAACATGCAACATTTGAATAAAAAAGTCCTGACTTACTCCAAAAAATTCCACTGTGCAGTTATATAAACTCAGATCTCTTGACACCCACTCTGGTTTATGAAGACACGGGTTTATATAAAAGACCTTCAAGAAAAAATTAAAAATGAGTATAATTTTGCTGACATTTCCAGAGGATTCTAATGCTTCCATTACCATAGCAGTACACATATATAAATACACTGTGTCCACTGTATTCTACTTTGCAATATAATATTTCTGAAGGAGTACAATTGTTCTCTGCATGAGGCTGTAATATGTTATGCTGTGACTATATCAGAAACTACTATGCAGCCATTCCATTTTATTTAAAACTTTATAATTAGGAAAGTACCTAGGTTAAAATGATATTTATAAAAACTCTTGCTTCAGATTAATAAAAAGTGCACATTCTGTAAGTGCAGATTCCATTTCTTTTTCTTTTTTTTTTCTACTCGTTTATTCTTCATTTCATTTTCAATCTCCACTTTTTCAAACCACGCTGCAAGTTTTGGACTGTAGAAACAATAGCTATATTTGCTTTTGATCAAAGCAATGGTTTAAAAGATGTAGTTTTAATGTCACAAATACATTTCAAGTATTTCAAGAGCTCATTTTTTCCGTCCTACACAACCAAACTTCCATCACTAAGTAATAGCCTTTAAAAATAATCTGAAAAAATATACAAAAATATTTCAAGAGTGCAGAATAGCTATATACTTGAAATCAGCAACAAGGACATTTTAAATTTCAACAAAATCTTCTTACTCTTTATGAGACCTCTGAACACAAAAAGAAAATGCATTTCGCATGGTTTTCTAACTCCGTATTTGTAAGAGCAGAGGCAGATTTTCAGATAGCTTTCTTATTTAGCAAACAAGAAAATAAATCATATTGCAAATGCAGTGCTGAAGCTGCCTTAATTCTCTTGCTCACATCCATGGTAAGAAGCAAATGTCTTGTCCTTGCTTCTGAGGTTTATGTTTATACTCAGTGTCACTGTTGATGACTGAGATATGTTTGCTAGGTTTAAAATAACTAGCTTGAGAAGCTTGATAAAAACAGTACTGAGCTCTGATTTGCTGTGGATATACTGTTATAACTTACACAGGAATGTATCATCTTTGCTCAAGGTCAGTAGAACAAAATCTTTAACAACAGACAGCATGGAATTGCAAGACACTGTGGAAAGAACTGTCACAATTTCTACAAAAGTTTTTATGCCCAAACCTAGCAGGAACACATCTTCATCTAATTGTCCATCGATGCTTTCTGTTGAAATTCACGGGTAAATCCTGCTTCCATCCTGGAGAACATTTTACATGAAAGGTAAGACCGAGAGAGAGCAGGTAAAGACAAAGATGCAATACACAGGCGTGCAGTTTTCTGTGCACTGTCTGCATTTTAGGGGAAGGAAGGTCTCTATGCAGCTGCATGCGAAGCAGTTTAAAGATGGAACCGAAGTTATTTCAGTAGACAGTCTCGTCACTGCCTCACCCACCCCAAGGGTTGGCTATTGCAACCTGTGAAATGACTCTGCCAGGCAGGGGCACAGCATTGCTGCCAGAGTATCCAGATGAAGTGCCTCAGCTTGAAACTGCAAAGGAGGGTTCTTCCTTACCTTGGATGCTTGATGCAAAAGATAGCTGTATCAGGCTGCGTAACAGGGAGTTGCGTTAGGAATCTCTCGCTCCTCAGAGGAAAAGAAGAAAAAATGACTTCACAACACACTATTACAAATGCTAATATTTTTGTCAAAAGCAGAAACACACAGATTTTACAAAATACTAGCTAGACATTGTAGCACACTGACTAAAAGAAATAATTTGAGTACAAGCTTAATAAGGCAGGGTAAAAAATCCATCACCTTACAGCAAATGACACTTTGAAAATGAGTCTGCTGTGTGTGATTTCAGTGGTGCCTGAGGGAGAGAAAGCTCTTTCTGTTCATGTTTTTCATACTTTCAGTCAAACAGATTGCTGAATAATCATGTTTTCTTTATTTTAATGGGTGAGGAAGCAATTATACAGAAGGTGTTTCCATATGTCGCAGTTAATAAAGGCAATTCTTACTAATAAGAATAGGTTGTCTCCGCTCAGTATCTGATGAAAAGCCCTCCTGTTGTGAGGAAAAAGCAGATCGTGTGGATAGAAGAGACTCCTAGGGCAGCACACTTCAGTGGCTACTGGCAAGAACTGTAAGCAGATGAATCCCAGGTCTTCTCCAATCGATTCCCAATCAGTGACATTCACTAGGGTGCTAAGGGTACTAAAAGCACTTTGTGTCACAGTGTCTCCTTCATATTCACCCTTTTCTTGCTGGTGAAGGACAGTGGACAAGACCTGGATCCATCACTCTGGGAGATCATCAGCAAGTCCTTTCAGGAGGTCAATGTGCTTTCTTTTTTGAGATAGCATCTGGATGACCATTTCAAGAGATAATCTGACATGGACATCACAGCTAGTTATAGGCTGGTATCACAGATGCTCTTTCAGGCTGAAACTGAAAATTGCATGGGGGACAAATAATTGGGGGAGGGGGTTGAAAAACCCAGAGGTATGAGACACCACTTACACGTTTGTCCTTCTAACCACAGAGCTGGGTACACATCCACAACCAGATGAAAACCTGACATCTGTACTATACCGTTAGAGCTACCTAGTAAAGAACTAGGAAAAAAAAAGTCTTGGAGCTCATCTCAGCTTATTGTGATGTGTTCAGTGGCTGACTACCTCTGAAAAAACATATGGAAACTAAATCTAAGGAAGGACATAACTTGCCTCAGATAATCAACATATCTCAGCTAGGTTTACACAGCAGTGCTACACACTAGTTGCCTCTTGATTTCAAAGTAGGGCAAAGATTGTTCACCTGTAAGTACCTGAGTAGAAAAAAGACCTGCCTCTGTTGCCATTCCCACTTATAGGGGGACTGACAGCTTCCTACAAGTAGTTACAAAAGGCACATCATCTCTCCATGGTAAGTGTCTACCTGTAGCCTTACAAGTATGAATTTCAAAGCATTCTGCAAGACAACTTTCTTAACCTGATGTATAAAAATGCAGTAATTATTTTGTGGAGAGGCTTTGTTAATAGGAAATACTCTATTTCCTCCATTTTCCTGGGAATTGCATTTTGCTGGTTTTGACTATTCGGAATAGACTTCAAGAAATGCCAAAAACACCCAAAGAAATAGGTGGATGTTTGCAAATATATAGAAAATTGGACCAGTTCTTACACATGCAACTTGTCCAGCTGGATGTTCACTGCCACACATAATACTTTCCAGTATTTTAACCGAAGTTAATATGGCCAACATTTTGAAAATTTGACACTAATTCTGGGCACTGCCTAACTTGGTCTAAGTTTCCGAACTGCTGAACTCCTTGTCCACATTTCAGCCTTTGGATGCTCAGCAGATCAGAAAATTAAATCCAAAGTGACTCAAGATGATACTGTAAATTTCAAATACCCAGTCTGCAGCTCATTTTGAAAGTGCAGCCCCTAAATCCTGCTTCAAAGACACTGCAATAGTTTTGAAAGCTGCCTATTTTCATATCACACCACTAGAAGACATAGATAAACGCAGTGGGTGTACTCTGCATCCATACTCCGTGTGGTCAGTGTGAACAGTCCCTCCCTGACCAGTCAACTCTGATGATGGGGAATGAGGGGAATATAGCAGGATGATCACTGATAGGCTTGCACAGCGAATCAGAAGTAGCCCTTGCAGAGGCAAGGGAAAACAAGAGCTGCTGTTGGATCCTGCCCAGAACACAGAACCCAACCACAACATGTCCATACAGTGTGTCTGTCCTGAAGATGTGGAAGGTCCTGTTGTATCTGCATTCATAATTAAGGTTTTGACATGATTATGGTGCTGATGCTGTTATATCTTCAGTGCATGATGGTTCTTGGCTCTGTTCGTGCCTGCCTATTGTTCATGAGAGACTTTGTCTTTGCAATGATTGGAGAACAAGGTGTTCTGGAAGCTCTTTTCAGCTGCCATCTGGTAAACTTCTTACGGATTTTTCTGTATGGAGGGAAGGAGAGAAAGGAGGGAAAGAAGAGAGAGACAACAAGAGAGGTAAATCTCAGTCTTTAACAGACTGCTCAAGAGTCAGTAACAAACAAACAAGCAAATACTCTTACCAGAGCAGGAAGGCTAGTTCAAGGAAAAGAGACTTGCAGTCAACAAGAGTGAGCCCTGGCCATCAACTGATGATTCACAGTTGCCTCCAACTAGTAACTGATAATTGCTCAGTGAAAAGTGAATTGGTGTTAGACAATATTTGGACAACAACATTATATGAAATCTTAGGCCAGAATGCTCAAACAGGGAGTCCTTATGTGTGATTTCAATATAGGAATGAAGGATCACAGAAGAAAGAACCACATTAGCACTCAAGTGAATGTGTTACTTCTACAAAAGCGATGGACTGGGAGCAATTTTCAGTGTTAATTTCACTGCATTAATTCTGTAAGTAATGGATCACCGGCGTCTTTGTGCTTTTTGAACTTGTGCCTTTCAGGTGCAATAAATTCACTTTAACTTTAGTCAAACATACTAACTACAGGTGGTCATGTTGTTTGTATTATAATTTCATGCAAGGATAACTAATTCTGACACAAAAAGCTTTGTTAGGTTCCAACTGCTCTGTTGCCTCTGTATTATTATAAATCAAAATCATAATGCTGACTATATGGAGTAAAGTAGCAGAAATCACAGAAATGACACACACAGAGTATGTCAAGAACCATCTTCACTGGCAGAGTCCAGAATATTAGATGTTGGTGGAAAATTGCTTATTTTCTGAATTCACTCAAGTCCATTATCCCAGCTTTCATTTAGATAGTTTATAAATTACAGAGATTTTGAGCTTATGTAATTAAAGTGAATGATGTCCTCTAACTTTAGAGAGACCAGGCCTTCTAATTCAAACTTTCCAAGTTGAAAATCTAACCCGATTGCAAACTACACAGTGCTGAATTGCATCAAGGTGCATCAAGGCTTTGACACAGTAACAAAGTGATTTGTCCCTTTCATCTTAACAGGCTGCTAACTCTGAGCCTGGAAAATGGTGGCACCTAACATTGAAAATACAGGGACAGCTTAAAACATACTCTCATTGAGTACTAAACAGGCTCTTCTTTGCATGTTAAATTTTCAACGCAGATTTAGTTGCTGGTTGAGTATTCCTCAGAAATCTAAACTTCCAATCAAGTAAATGAGCCACAGAAGAGACCATAATCAAGGACAAAACAAAAAGCCCCAAATCAGAATAATATATCATGATCTTGGAAGTTAGAGAGAGCCTGAAAAATACACCTATTTTGGTTCATGTATATGAAAGGAACAGGGAAGTATTTGCCTTGGCTGCCTGAAGGTTGGATGTCATCAGCATCTTATGGCCTACAATAACAAACTGGAATTTAGCATCATTCAGTAATAAGCACAATAAAGGAAAAGAAAATTAATCCCCAGAAAGGAAAGCTTAGGCTATTCATGCAGTCCACAGAGAAACAAATTTACTGTTTGAGTACTTACTTTACATGGTCTTCTTTTTTAGGCCTAAGAAGATATTCAATATATTGACAAGAAATTGCATCCAGAATGGTAAAATCATAGAAATTTCACCTGAGACTGGTAGAAATATGCACTTCTAAAATGAGGAGGCAGCTAGGTTTGGTAAATCTATGTTAATAGACAAGACCTGTTATCTGCAATGGTTATAACGGGGATCATTCCAGAAAAAGCTTAAAGAACTGGATCCGTTCTGATATGTTTATCATGGAAGTGCCTAAGAATAGTTACATAGGAATTAGGTCTTCTCCGTCTGGAAAGGTGATGGGATTGCTAGACCACTGAAGTACATCTACACCATGGCACACGGAATGGGGAACAAACAGGAGGAGCTAGTTGCCATTGTACTGCAGAAAAGCTATGACACAGTTGCCATCACAGAAACATGGTGGATGACTCACATGACTGTAGTGCTGCAATGGCTGTCTATAAACACTTCAGAAGCGATAGACTAGGAGGGAGAGGTGGGGATGTAGCCCTTTGATGCTAAGTAGTGTTCATATTGCCTAGAGCTGAACAATGGCAATGACGGGGTTGAAGGTTTATCGGTAAGAATCAAGGGGAAGGCCAACAAGGCAGATGCCATGATGGGAGTCTCTTATAGACCACCCAGCCAAGATGGAGAGGAAATATTCTATAAGCAGCTGGGAGAACTCTCACAATCACTGTATTTTGCTTCTCTGAGTTGTGATGAATGGAGTTAAATCCAGCTGGATGGCAGTCACAAGTGGTGTAACCCAGGGCTCAGTGCTGAGGCCAGTTCTCTTCAAATATCTTTATCAGCAATCTGCAGGAGAGGATCAAGTGCACCCTCTGAAAATTTTGCAGACACCAAATTAAGCACGAGTGCAAGAGGGATCTGGATAGGCTGGACCCATGGGCCAAGGACAACAAGGCCAAGTGCTGGGTCCCGCACTTGGGACCCAACAATCCCATGCAGAGCATTGCTGGCTGAATATAAGCCAGAAGCATGCTCAGGTGGCCAAGGCCAACAGCATCCTAGCTTGTATCAGGAATAGGGTGGCCAGCTAGACTAGGGAAGTGATTGTCCCCCTGTACTCGGCTCTGGGGAGGCTGCACCTCAAGTACTCTGTTCAGTTTTGGGCCCCTCGCTACAAGAAGGACATTGAGGCCCTGAAGTATATCCAAAAAAGAACAACAAAGCTGGTGGAACACAAGTCTTAGGAGGAGCAGCTGAGGGAACTGGGGTCATTTAGTCTGAAGAAAAGAAGGCTCAGTTAGACCTTATTGCTCTCTACAGCTACCTGAAAGGAGGCTGTAACAGGGGAGGCTGTAACAGGGTGGAGGTAGGTCTCTTCTCCCAGGCAACAAGTAATATGACAAGAGGAAGTGACCTCAAGTTGCACCAGGGAAGGTTTGGTTAGATATTATGAAAAAAATTCTTCACTGAAAGAGTTGTGAGGCATTGGAACAGGCTGACCAGGGAATTAGTTGAGTCACCATCCCTGGAGGTATTCAAAAGACATGTAGACGTGATGCTTAGGGACATGGTTTAATGGTAGACATGGCAGTGATAGGTTGGACTTACGATCTTAGAGGTCTTTTCCAACCTAAGTGATTCTATTCTATGATTCTACATTTGTTTGCAGAAGTTTGCATTTATTTAAAGAACTAATGTGATCGTTAGTCATTTGAGAAGCCCACAGTTTATAGAAATGATAGAGAACAGTTCACCCATCTGAATTTTTAATATGGCAACTTCATAAACCATCAAGTAGTTCCTAGTACTGAAAGTAATTGGCAGTTCACACTAAATATAAGAACGCTAAAGTATTAGGATTAAGATTTATGACTATTAAATAAAGACAGTAAAGTCAAAAGATGCGGTTATTAAATACTGGTTCTAAACTAGCATGAAGAATGGCAGAATTAAAAAGGGGGAGGTCATCAGCACTGCATCAAGCAAACTGCAAAAACAGTTTGAGCTCTTCAGTTGGTATTAATGAAAGTAGCTCTATTTAGGCTGTCAGAAGGCCTAATCTATGCACTCTGAAAGGAGAATCCAGCACTTCTATTTAAACAGGACTGTGATTAAACAGGATTCCAGAAATTAGCTTTCTGGGATATAGCCTTTCAGAAATAAAATTGGAAAGATGGAAATTTCCACTGACTTCATTAAACATGCTATTTGAACAATTGTTTTGCTAAACCCAAACCTGGTTCTTTTTACTGTAAAAATATACAGGGTGGAGGAAACTGACTACACTGAAGACTTTAGCATCTAAAAACAGATAAACTTTTTAATAGTCACTGATAAGGTTTTACAACCCTTCAGCTTTTTTTTTTTTTTATTAACATTTGAGCATGCGGGTTGTAATAGTAACTGATGAAAGGCAGGAAATTCAAAGATAACATTGTTGGTATTGTTGGTCCCTCTCTCTCTCAGAACACTTCAACATGCTTTCCTCCCTCCCTAAGCAATACAACAAATTAAGGGCAGAGTCACCTTTAATGTTCAATTTCCTGTCCCTTTTTGAGTTAACACCAGCCATATGTTTTAATTACATAAAGCTTTTATTTGGTGGTGGCAAGTAAATGGCTTTAATATCTGTAGTGATGATAACATCCTTTGCAGTTGTTAGGAAAGAGTAATTGCTATTTTCCCCTGCTTTTTCTTTTGATTCTTGCATGAGTGCTTGAAGCATGATACATTAAAGACTTCATTTGAAATGCTAATTTAAAAATATTTTAAAGCCTTTGCATTGTATTTCTAGTCCTCCTGAGACCAAAGGTTGGAAAGTAAATCAAACCTTCAAATGGGTGATTGGTATATAATGCTCACTATGCTCATTTTTATGTCAAATGTGATGCATTGCTGCCAATGTGGGAAGATGGCAAATTCTTTATGTCTGCATGACAGTAACTGCAGATAAAGGTAAATAAGACTTCTAGCAGCTATTCAGAGAAATATGGAAATGTACATAAGTACTACATACTGTTAAGATGTATTTTATCTTTTCAAGTTTTATGCAAGGACTGTAACATACTGGGTAGAAAGAATAGTTAGGCTGAATAGGACACTTATGCCATGCTTAAATGTAACCAGACGTTTAAAAAAAAAAAAAAAAAAAAAAATCAAAGAACTAAGCCTTTCTTAGGGATTCAGTGAATTCTATGCAACTAACCATCTGCTGAAGTTAAGCACAATCCTATATAACCTGTTGTGATGTCCAGATTTCTGAGCAATAGAATTGCTGCTAACAACATTTCTGATTTGTAGAAGCTGACTCAAAGTTCTTTACTTAAATGCCATGCATTAAAATAGAAGCGTTTTTAAAACTTGAATAAAATAAAGTGACCTTCAGTCAATGTTAGTCAAGAATGCATTTTTCAAGCTTTTTCTAACCTGAGTTAAAGACATTACTTGCTGTAGCTCTGTTAATATCAGGCATATCTGTCTATTACTGCTTCTATATATATAAGCTGCTGTGTATCAGTACTGCCTCCTCGACATTGCATTGAGTTGTGGTGACTGGAGCAACTTTGTTCTATTTGGCTATACCAACATTATTTAAGAAGGAATACAAAATAAAGTTATGGCAGAAGATTTTACTGAGAGAGAATTGTGTGTAAAGGTCTGCTGAAACTTTAGCAGATGACAAACCTTGTTTTGAAAGTGAGCAAAGCACCATTATTTTCAAAGTAATCATGATTCCTTGGGGGGTATTACACTTAATTGTAATTTCTCTGAGGGTTTGTTTTATCCAGAGGTACACTATAATTACTCAGTGGATTAAATTACAAGTGGGGTACTATCTTTGGAGTCTGATAGTCTTCCCATTAATTTCAACAGGCTTTTAAATAAAGTGAAAGGCAAAAACATGAGCAATGCTGAGTCTGCTAAAAGAGAATTTAACTGGGATGAAACTGTAGGCACAGATCCTTTGAAACCTGACATATTCCAGAATGACTAACACATTACTTCCTTCATTTCTACCTGGGTGAAAATGAGGAGAAGTGTGAATGCTGCATTTTATTTACCTATTTGGCTTGCTGATTTAGACTTTTTGTTTCTTTCCCCTCAGCACTTTACAGAAAAGCTTACCTATATTCCATTAAATTTTGATCTAACCTTAAAATTACAGAAATAAGGAGGAATGTACTTTGAAGGCACAAGCGGGTTGATGCTGATATGCTTTTTAAAAATAAACTCCTTTGTGAAATGTTCATTTACAAAACAAATCAGAAGTGTTTTAATAAGTATCAGGCTACTGGAAAGCATTTGCCATAAGCCACTTAGTTCCATTATAAAACTAATATAGATGGCAGAGAGTGGTACGATCTTTATAAGATTAAAGAGATGCTGCTGTAGACGCTCCAACATCATTTAAATGTTGTAATAGCTTGCCTTATTTTTCTCCTCTTAGCAATGACACATATTCCTTTGCTGTTGGTTATCTTCCAATTTGGCATGAATATTTAGAGGAAAACTGTCCTCTGTGAACATTAATTTACAGACACACCAGTTAAACATCATGGTGTCAGATCTTCCTGAGCAGCTTAATATAATATTTTCAAACACCATACTACATTGAAGGCTTCTCTGGCATTTTGTGTTTCAGAGCAACAGCTTATAGCTACTATGAATATAAAAAGTAATCAATGTTCTAGAGCATTTTCTTTACTGGGAGGAAAAACCCAAGTCAAATGTTTAAAGCACAGACTCCTATGATCACGTCATGCTTGCGCTGCGGCATGGCATAATACACTTCTCTGTCTCTTTCTTGCTGCTGGTTTAAAATTTACTCAGATAAATTTCCTTTGAAGCAGAGACCTTCATTTTGTGTGCATTTATAGAGTGCCTAGAACAACAGGGACCTCACCTATTCCCGAAATTACTAATATTGGTTTTACTGCAAACAACTGGGATGGCTTTTGGAAAAATCATCTCATCCATCAGGTTTTTCCATGCTTTCATTTTATCTGGAAACAGTATATTTCATTAATACTGTACGATATCTAAGGATTCTCAGAGAGAATAAATTAAAGAAGTGCACAGTATTATTTTCAGCATTACTGCTGTTTTTGTTTTTTTTTTCAGATTAAAGCTGGAACTGAGAAAAACTTATTTTTTAACCCCTAAGAAGCACTATAAATAGACCCTGTCATACATCAGTCATCACATGATGACTAAATCTTAACAATCAGCAATAGACTTATTCTCACAGTTCATCTGTGAGCTTGGTATTTACCACCAAGAGACTAAATTTACCTATTACAGACAGCTAGGGCAAAAATGATTGCACATCGGTTTCAGTTCAACACCAACTCAATCACTTTTTGCCAAACCTGGCAGCACCAACTCCACTGTACTACTTCCCACCCCCTCTGATTTCTGGTAGGCACAATTAAATACAACACTGGTAGGAATACAACATGGTAGGAATGATAGACACCACAGGTCTCAACATGGATTAACCAGCTGTATTAATTAATGGATGGGCTTGCCCTGGTTCTTGGGAGCAGTTTTGCTAACTCAGCAGACATCTCCCATTGCACACCAAACAGCAGTGCCTATCAGAAAAGCATGCATAGAGCCATATGTTCCTCAGAGAATTTTTCCCTTAAAGGGAAAAAGGCCTACCTAGGATTCATGGCATTCAACAACAGCATCCAGCTTGGTAGAGGGGATAAGAACTGGTAAGACCTAGCAAAGGTAGTTCAATGGAATGGATAAAAAGTAAATTATTCATACACTTTCAAACAGAACAATGGCTCAGGCTTCAACAGACAGGTAACCTGAGCTATGGGACAGCTGCTTTGAACTTTATCTGAGATTAATTAGCCTCTCCTTAGCTACCATTGACTTCAGATGGTTTAAGACATGAATCCTGCTCTATTAAAGGAAGAGTTGCTTAACCTCTCCTCTCCATGAACGTATACACAAGACCACTGCAAATTTATCAATATGTAGGCTTTCAACTACTTCCCAGATGTCTTGCATAGTAATTCACAATTCCAGAAGACAATTTATTTTTTTTTACCTCTAAGAAGGGTTTGGAACATATAGCTTCTGATTTCTGCCCTTGGGCTACAAACATCAAGTGCCATTTCCCTAGCAACATTAAATGCCACTTTGAACATTTTCAAAAATATCTTCTACTAAATACGTATAAATCCCAGATGACCTTACCTGACTAGTCTCAGAATCTTGATATAGATTCAGAAAGACTTTTTGGCTGGTTTCAATTATATGATTACATTTGACTTCTTGGATGGTATGCCCCTTAAATTAGGCATATGCTGGCCAAATGCCTTGGTGACACAGGGTCTAGCAGGTCATTCCCAAAGGAATTTTGAGGAAGATCACAGTTTAATAGATTGCTTTAAAAAAAAAAAAATAATATGATGAAGAAAGAAATTGAAGAATATGAAAAATATTTGTCTATGATATGCTTCATAGGAAAAAAAAAGATCTTATATTTTTGTTGTCTTTTCCAGTTTTGATACACTTTAAACACCCCATCATAAACACTTTAGTATTTATTAGAACTTTTTCAATACAAAACTTTTTAAATGGCTTTTTTTGAGCCTTTTTGTTTCTTTTCTTACTGTGTTTGATTACTTCATCTAAGGTTGTTGGCCTGAATACTATGTTTACAATATTATAATATTATTTGAGGCTGATAAAAAATGACAATATTTTATCAATATGTTATCAATAATGCAGATACTTTTCCTGGAATAATATATATACTGATAGAGTGTATTTGGATGAGCTTCTTGGCACTCTGGCTATTTGCTATTAAGCAAGGGCTGAAAATCAAAATTAATAATTCTTACCAGAAAGAGTTGGAGAGAAAAATTTCCTTCACAGAAGTGTCCCCCTAGGGCCCTGCGTCACAGCAACAATCTCTTGTGTGATCAGTATGTACTCTACACACAGAAGCTCCTATGTAAAATACAGATTAGAAATCTGTACTGTGGCACCAATAGAGGAAAGCTTTGCCACAAAATTATTTGACATGATAATTTCTAAGGTAATCTTCATTTCAGATCAGATTTTTTATTTAACATTCATATTATCAAGTGTCCACTCTAGTTCATTTTCTGACTAGGGCAAGAAAATTTCATCCTGCTCTTCAGTCATGGCCAGCACTTTTCCTGTCAGTATCTCACTGTGCTTGCTGGTCTGGTTAATTAAAAACTGCAGAGCATCCTTGAGAGTAGGCATTCATTCATATTACTCAAGTTCACAGACAAAAAGAAGGAGGTTCAGAGGTTAAATGCTTTGTCTGGTGTCTCATGTCATGTAACAGAGGCAACAGGAATTGTGATGCACAGATCTGAGCTTTTATCACTTGTACAACACGTTTATTGTGTTTGGTCTGTTACATATTTTTAACCCTTATGCATAGCACAAGTAATGAAACCAGCCAAGTCTCCTTAAATGTTTGACAAGAAGTGACTTATCTCTGTGACTGGCTTTCACAGTCACTATTATTATGTTTTCTTCAGTATTCTACATTGATAATCCCTATGCAGCTACTTATGAAAGCTTTTCACAAAAAGAGAACTTTTTTTTTTTTTCTTTTCTCCCAGCCCCCCAGCCTTATTTGCATTAATGCTGTAGGGTCATTCATTTAAAAGATCTGAATGTATTAAAAACCTATCAGAGAAAAATAACAATATTTGTTATTAAATATTTATATTAAATATTATTATTAAATATTATATTGTTATGTTATTAAATATTGTTAATTATTATTAATTGTAAAATTAAATGCATGCACTAAAATATAGACTCACACAAACACACATATATATATATATAACTTAGAAGTAAATCCTCTATCTGTAATTCTAAACTAAGAAACCAATACAGAGCAACTTGTAAATGAAAGGTAGTGGTCAGTTTTGTGGGAATTTTAAGACTCTGCGCTTCACTGACATATTTCCAAAATATTCACCACAACAGAGTTTTACAATCATCTTTGATATTTACCTGTAACACGGAACAACAGTATGTTCATCAAATCTAATTTCTGTATCTAAATGCACATTATTGCTATCTATTGCTCTGCCTCCAAATAAAATAATCCTTAACCTTGTATCCAGCTTCTACTAAATACTATTGCTAACACTGCAGAGAAATCATTTTAAAAAAAAAAAACAACTCTTTGAAAATTGATATTTTGCAGTTTTTGAGGATTACAGTCATCAATAGCTGATATCTAATGCAATAAACTGTGGTTTAGGAATAGGAATGGTGAGAGAAAGCTAATTTTACTTCTGAACTCTGGTTTATTCTAGCATTGCTATAGGTAACATCTGCATAATTAATCTTGTCTTTATCTTTTCTTTGATATTAAATATGCGGAAGACTATCCTGGTCTAACAAGTTAGCATTTTCATCATTACTTTATATGTTTCCCAAGGCTTTTTTAATGTCCCCTTAATGTTAATGTTGTTTAATTAATGTCCCTTTGGGTTCACATCCAAAGATGTTTCTTTATAGATTTTTTTTCTTGTTTAAAAACAAATTGATATTAATTCCCACAATAGAAGACCAGGTATTATAAGGTGACACATTCCCACTGGGGATGTGGATTTAGGAAAAAGCTGAGCAGCAAGCTAACAAAAAATAAGCCCTAAGACCTTAAGTTAAAACATCCTGTAAAGAGGATTGTGTTCAGCTACATCAAATCCTCTGCACAAACACAAAAGACAGCTTCTGAAGGGAAATCTTTAGAAATGGCCAACCAGACTGCAGGGAACTCAAAGTTTGTCAAGAACTGTAAGAATACAGGTTAAAAGAATTGCATGACAGCCCAATTTAACATCTGACTTATAAGGTGTGTTGCTATCTGACATACTCGAGCTGCCTGGCTGCACTCAGTGGGAGCCTTACACATTTAAGGGCTTTGCTGAACAGGGTCTGGAAGGTCTTACAAAGTGAATGAGGTTTCTGGAAAAGTTAAATAATTTTACAGCAGTTTCTCCACCAACAGCTGTGTTTAAGACAATCCTTAATATACTTATAATCCCTGTATTTCATTTCAGTTCCTTTAAAAAAAAAAAAAATTAAAAAAATCCTACTGAAATAAAATTTTGCAAAAAATCTCATTTTGGAAATTATATTTCCCCTCTCAAATATAAAATGCTCTGGCTACTTCTGTAGCTTCTGTCTGAATGTGAAATTACTTTTGTCAAAGAGAGCAGAGATGAGTGCTAGTGGTTAAATAACACCTGTAAATGTGTCACTGCTCTTTAGCTGAGTCATGTGAATTAACCACATTCAAGCTCCTATCTAAAATGAAATTGCAAAGTATACTTCGGTATCTAAGCCACCATAGAGAGGCTGCATATGTGAATTTCTGCTCACAACAGGGTAGAATCCCAAAAGATCAGTTTACAAGATCCAACTGTGTGACTTTTCAGGCAGCAGTAACTAGGTCATTTACAACCATCTGCTCACAGCCCCTGTCTCCCTGCTGTCATCACTGAGGCTGTGGACTAATTAATTTTCACCTGCTAATCAGTGGAGATACCTCTGAAACTAATAAATCACCCAGTTTCAGTCAGCAGCTACTGGACTCCTGCAGATGGCATTTCTGGGAGATTTTGTTACCCACAAAGGTAAAAAGTGTTCTTTGAAAGGAGATTCCCCATAAGGCTTCTGACTAGCTCTGCATACAACAGCTCCCTGAAAGAATAAAGTACAATTCATCTGATGGAGAACAGAGGATATGCAGAGAATTACCCCCCAATCTTCATCAAAGTATTTATGAATTTTGGTAGGAGTTAGTCTTCCAAAGACTTGGAGATACAGACTTGAGGTTCTCAGGGAAGTCTGTGAGGGAGCAGGGAACTGAATCGTATTTTCCCAAGTCCTAGGTAAGCACTCCAACATCTTCCTTTTCCCATGTAGCTTTAAACAGGGTGAGTAGCTTACTACAATGTCATTGAAATACTCATTTTAAAGTGTCAGATTAATACAAAGCTCCAAACCAATATTATTGTATTTTATTTGTTCTGATGGCTGACGAAGCAGAATTCTTAATAACATATGCTCTTCAAACCTACCAGCAATAAGTAATGGCATAACTTACAGTGAACTAATCCTTAAATCAGAAAGTAGGTGAAACACTGCACTTTTGGTTTTGTTTTCCATGTATTATTCCTTTTGAATATTAAAAAAAAATCTGCATATTCTTCAAGTGAGGTTGATTTTAGTTTCATTTAATGATTCTGTTTTTAAAAACAAATAAACTTTAGTACAATTAAAATGATGTTATTTTGACTTAGTTGGTATCATAAAAGGAGCCAGAGGAAAAGAAAATGTAGATGCATAGTGAAAGAAAACGTCTGTAGGTCCATGAAAACTGCTCAATAAGAAACAAAGGGCAAGCGATTATGAACTAATTTCTGTATCACTGGCTGTGATTCTGTCAAAGCACCTCAGCTAGAGCTTGAGGGAGAATTATGATTTATAAGGTTGAACAATAAATGAGTCATGAATAGTCCTCACTAAATAAGATCAAAATAGCAGTTCACTGAAAAAGTTAGACTTGAGATTTTTACTCTGATGAAAGTAACAAAGCGTAACTTCGAACAGCAGCTAGTCAAGTAGGACCACTACTTGGAGCAAGGACAGTTCCTCCGCAGATTCCCCATCTGTAGTACTGTCACAGTGACTGGAAATGATGGTAAGCTCGCCTGCACTCAGATGCAGCCAATCAATGAGATATTTGCAATCCTATCAATAAGCATTAGGTATAATCCTAAAGGCTATATTCTAATTCTATAATCCCTGCTTTTCAAGATGTATGACAGTGATAGAATACAGCAGAAGTAAAGGAACCAGAACTTAGAGGCTGATTATTTTTTCGATTAGAGGGTAGCAGCTGGTGCAGAGCATTCTCAGACTTGCAGCTGCTTCTCCAAGGGTGCAGCGAAGTGTCTCCATGCAGTCAGGTACAGGATAAGGGTCTCATGGCCACAGTTCCATGCAGGTAAGAAATGAAAATACACTACACCATGGATCCAACTACAGTGAAGTTCAAGACTGGGATCCTAAGTCGAATTAAGTTGCTTCATCTCTATGAAAAGCAGAGGCCATCCCTGAACATACATTAAAAATATTTTTTAGTTGAACAACTTTTTGTGCACAGTTGTTTTTTTTTTTTTTAATTAATAAAAAGAATAAACATGTCTATGGGCATTTCTGTGATGCAAAATTGCGTGTGTGAAGAGGAAGAAGGAACAGAGTAGTTAACACTGGAATCCTGATCTAGACCTGCACCGATCCTCTGTAACACAGACCCAAGGCACAAGACACTCCTCCAATTTTCCCTTTTCTCACAGAAACACGCTAAAAGTGTTAACTCAAACACAGAGCCCAGCCTCATCATTAAAACCTATATTGGAGGGAGAAGAGACAATGGCAGGTCATTAACAACTTCAAATACGGGTGACACTTACAACAAAATTTGGGTTCACCTGAATTTAGGGTTTACACTGACTGATACAGCTACAATGTGATGAGTGCTAGAAGTATGCACAGAGCCACGAGGGGCTGGGAGCATCAGAATTAGTTTCCCCAACTTCTGCAAGAGAATCAGACCACTGATGGCAAAGGCAAGACACAACATTTTGCTGAATTTAGTTTGTGAGCATCACATTCTCTTCTTTCTCAACATGCAACTTTAGTTTTAAGCTTTTTGTGTGTGCTATGAGACATGCATAAATAAAAATGAGTGGTAACAGGTAATTATCACAGCCACTGTGATATCCTTACATAGTACCTCAACAAATCACAGGAAGCTTTTTGTTTTGGAGAAAGAACGTGATGTGAAGAATATGAAAATTGCCTATATAATGCTGCCACAGGGATGCCTCTCAAATCATTTTATCAGCAAAAAGGAAGCAATGTCTGCTGGTAACAGCTAAAGATCACGTTCTAATTTTAGCAGTTGCAGTTAACTCATTCCCAATGGAGTTGCACTTACCGTGAGAAGGTTTCTAACTGCTTCAGCACTGAAAGGAAACAAGCATCGAGTCATTCAACTGCAGTTCTATATGCAAATATGCTTTTTGGCCCATGAAGGGAAAGCATATGGAATTTGCTGCTATAACCCATTCAGCCAAACATTTCCAGACATTTCTTATAATGCAAATGCTGAAAAAAAATAATTTTCCACACAATGTTTTATCTGTCCCTATACTAATATGATCATCAGCATGCCCATGTGTTCTGTCATCAATATGAACTGTATGCACACTGCATGCCTAGAACGTCAAGAAAAGTTTTAATCAACAAATGCACTTTCCTTGACATCCAACAGCTATTCACATTACTAGTTTTATTCATAGATTCTGATAATGTTTTATATAACTCAAGAGATATTAAGCTGATATATTACATTTTTATTAAACTTCTGGAGACCATGGTAAGTATTGTTTTTTTCAATAATTATGTAAGTCCCAGAATGGTAATTCAGTACAAAGAATTTCATTTCATGCAATGAAGTCATTTTCTGCATTAACCTCTAACAGAGCCTCCAACAGAATCTACATTACAGCTAGTCATCAAAATGGGAATAAAACACAAAAAGCTTCCTCTTACAGCAACAGTGATTTAGTACGATGTCTAGAATAAAACTCTTATATAATTATGAGACTTTTGGATGATCCTAAAGTATACACATAGTGGTAAGACAATTCCAGCAGCTAATATGTAAGTATATTAAAAAGAAGTAAGGAGACTCCCTTGGTGAGTAGTGATAAATGTAAGGCTCTTTAAAGAGTGATTTTTCAGTGTAAACAGATTTACACTTCAGAAAAAAATCTTGACCAACTTATTTCACAGTAGCGAATGAGAATTCCTTCTTCATTCAGCAATTGTACGAATAAAGAAAAATATGAAAATATGAAATTCAGTAAAGCTCAACATAAAATCACGATGTAATATCAAGTTAAGTGCTCTTGAACTATCACTTGCTTTTCTGCCTAGATTAATCCCTGTGCTTTGATTCTGTGACTGAATACAGATGTTGAAATCCCAAGTGAGTTGGACTCACACAGGCATCAGGAAGGCTTCTGAATGGTAAATGCAGGCTGTCACCATAGATGAAATTGTAAAACTGGGGCCATATATACATTTTATATATATATTATATATATATATACACACACACTTATTGGGAAGATTCACTGAGCATGCTGATAAGCATTCAGGGCATGGTCTTAAAATTCCAGGGTAATTCCAGGGATTACCCTGGACATTTTAGACAAATTTCTGTAATTCTTTTCTGTTTTCTGAATACTTAGATCCCTACTCATCCATTACTACAAATACCTGAATATGTGAGCAATTCAATATACAATATTTAAATTTACATTAAAATATTTGGGCCTTAAATTCAGAGTGGGCAAGAATGATAATCATTTATTTAAAATATCATTTAAAATGAAACTACAGATATTCACCTTACCTTACCTCATTTAGTTTAGCAGTAATAATAATACTTTTTTCCCTCAGATATCAACCAACTATATTGTTATAATTTTTTTAGCTAAAAGTCAGAGGAAATTTACCCTCTGGACTCCCCACATAAGGTTTTATAGAAATATGCATCTTAAACCTTAGTTCACTGCACAAGTAAAAGTGTTTTAGGACAGAGAAATGAAAACTGCTATGTACTATTGCAATCCAAATATAATATTGAAAAAAATATACTAATTACATCCTGCAAAAAGAAAATATGCTTTTTTTACATGTATTTTTAATGAATACACACGCTAAAACTGACCGGATCCTGATGCAGCAGAGTATGAAAACACGCCTTAAAGAACAAGTTGTTACTTTGACTAAAATGAGATGATTATTTCGGAGCTGAGTGTTCAGCAAATATTTAAATATCTAACAGCTGCAAACTGGCAACTGATTTTTATTTATTTATTTTTTCATTCTGTGGCAGGACCAGATAAATTATGGCCTGGTTTTTCACAATCATCTCCTCCCTAGATAAAATATGTCTTCCCATTGTAATCATGTTACACTGAACTGTGTCACAGCCATGCTCATCTCTGTGAACTCCTAGTACAAAACAGGTTAACTGTCAGGGACTAATGCCTATTCCCTCTTCTCCCTTCTTCCCTCAAGGAGTGGAATATTTAATAGCTGTCTTAAGCACCTGCACACTTGAGCAGTGGGATCAGGCAGGGCTTTCCACTTTGAGCTGTAAGGACTGGAGGCAAGTTAGAGCTGAGGAGAACAAGCTACACCACCCCTTCCGAATAATCTTGGAATACAGGTGGAGGGAATCAAGGGATCAAAGGAAAGAAGTTAGAAAGGTGGAAACATTCCTCATGTAGGAAAGGAACCAACTGAGATGGGATGGGAAAGGAAAAAGGGGTGGGGTGGGGGGGAGAGAATCTATGAGAAAGAAGGAACAGAAATGTAGTTTCAAAGGATAAAAAGCTGTTGTCTCACATTAGTTGCAGTTTTGAAGATTAATGTGAATGAGGAACTATGTGTGTTTCTATCACAGAAGGAAGATACATGTCTATGTATTTCTGCTGAACCTACAGCATTAGGTTTTGTCAGACTGGGAAAATCTGTAAAGGAAAATCTGAAAATCTCACTCCTTAACTACAATTACCTCCAATTACCTCCAATGCAAGTCCTAGAGCACTCCCTCCTTCACTTCTTCAGCATCAGCCAAAGTGATGCAGCATGTCACTTTTAATGACACCGCCTTTTTTTTTTTTTTTTTGAAGGAGTGTCATTGAGGTCTTACTGCCCTGTGGTCCCCATACAAGGGTATTTCAGATGTTACTCTTCACATTTTTTTTTTAATGATTTGAAGAGCAGCAGACACAGAGGCCTGAGGACCAAGCCCCTGCTTACCCACCGCCATTGGTGTCAGGGTGAAGACAACGCAAGTTCTGCGCTGATCTCCCACATCAACCCTGGCCAGGGAATGCTGTCTGCAACCATGGAGCTGGAGAGGGGGATTTGTGAGGTTGGGATCAAACAGGGCTATCTCCCAGATGAGTATTTGCAAAGGCAGAATCCACCTCTCCATACTTAAATCACCCAGAATTTAAACATCTAAACCAGTCATCTGGGCTACCTCTGAGGTCAGTGGGGAGAGACGGAGACTGTCAGCATAGGGCTCATCTCATCTTTTGACAGGAACCTCTCTAGGGAAAAATGGAAAAAAAGTGCTAAAACTTAGGCTACCAGTCTCAATGTTGGTGACATAATCACCAGGAATTAGTCAGATACTAAGCTCTTTGCATAGCCTGTATCAAACAACTCTCAAAATAGTCAATTTTATAACTGAGTGAGTTATCAGAAGCCTAAAGGCTTATCCTCCTACCATCATCTCTGAATTGTTGAATTCCCCATGCAAAAGAAAAATAAGGTACCATATTTAATTTATCTTGAAATAGCCACCAAATTGTCATGTACAAATATTTCAGCTACTCTAGCAGTGTCTACCATAAACTAGAATAAGTATGCACATTTTCCTCTGTTAGCTCCGTATTTACATATATTCTTTCCCTACTCTTATTTTATTATTTACATTTTTATTCAACTGCCAGCCTTTCTAGGTCTGTGAAATAACCTCAGAAGCAATGATTAGTCTGATGTTATTTGCCCTAAGTCACTTTAAAGCTAGGCTAGATTTTTAAGCGTTTTAAATAACCAGCCCAGACAAAAGAATTTACAAAAATAAGACTAACGTCTTGTCCCAGTCTGAATTAAATCAGGGAATGAGGAAGAAAAGAGCAGAGGAGCCTCCAGTACCAACTCTTCTGTGACATCAAACTCTTGTGGGAAAACAAAAAATTCATTAGATTTTACCAATTAATCTGGAAATGATAGACTGAAAAATATCTTAGTTGTTTTTAAAGGAAATCAATTTCTATCCCAGAAAGATGCTGCCTGCTATATACTTCTCTATTGTGTGCTATGTATTTTTCAAGTTCCGAATATTTCAAAGTGTAGCCTCCATTGTGGATACACATGCATTTTGCTGAATGATCAGAGAGATATTAAACTTCATTGTTTTCAAACTACAACTAATAATAATTTAAAAGTTCTAATCTTTGCCACACAAAAGTAACCCTGACTGGATAAGTCTTGTTTATGAAATACTGATAATGTATGCAAGGAATGAAAAATGGGTTGTATGTTTTCATGTAACATGGCTCTTCACTGTAACACAACCTCAAATAATAATGACATAAACTGTTATTCAAATAGTGGATCAATAACATGTATGCAGTGAAGACTCATTCCCTGCTTTTCCCTGCTTCGATTTAATTTCTCTTACCTGGTCTCTTCTGTAGCTATGAAGAAACCATCATCTGAAGCATCAAGCCAATTTTGCCTCTGTCTCTTGATCACTGGAATGGTGCTTGTCTTAATGGCACTTGCACTGGCTTGCAAGGCCT
This sequence comes from Anas acuta, assembly GCF_963932015.1. Classification (NCBI taxonomy): domain Eukaryota; kingdom Metazoa; phylum Chordata; class Aves; order Anseriformes; family Anatidae; genus Anas; species Anas acuta. The sequence continues at coordinate 39,907,155 of NC_088981.1, forward strand.
TACCGTTAGTAATATGAGTAATATGGGGAGCAGCATGCTGAAATTACAAAAAAAAAATAAGAAAAAAAAGATATTTGCCTGAGAACAAGCACAATTCTGTTAACTGATTCTGCTCTAAAGGGTAGGCTATACACACTGTCGTTCTCAAAAAACATCTGCTCTTCCTCAACAAGTACCTGCCGGACAGATTACACCTTCTGATCATTTGTGCACTTTGACGTGTTTTAGCCACAGATCTGAAAGCTCTTTAAAAACTAAATTAACTATGGCTGAAACCATTTAATAAAAAGAGAAACTGAACCATGAATCAGTGCCGTAACTTAAGCAGTCCTGCAACAGTCCAACCAATGAGACTTGGTTTCTGATCCAAGTATAGCATTAATCTAATTTAAAAGTAAAAATAAATCCACACTTTCCAACTTATAGATCCTTACTCTATCTGGCTTTCTTTTTAAATAAAAATCACTGTACAGGGCAAGTGGCACAGCCTAGCTGCTAAGCTAAGGCAAGGTAACAGAGGTTTACATCATCTTGGTGGTGGCCGTGGTGCTTAAGAGTTCACTCTCCAGTCATTATATATATTAGAGCTGACTGAAACACTTCTACTTTCACTTTAATTCAGGTAACATTAAACATAAAATGATGCACTAGTTTTCTACCACACTTTTAGCTGTAATATTTGGGCAGCAAGATATAGGCACAACAAATGCTCATACCTAATAAGAAAAGCTGCCTTCTGATAAAATCAAGTAGAAAGTACAAATATTTTCTGTACTTTCTGTAAGTAACATTTTGGAGGCATATCCCAAGATACACATTAATTATCTAAATTAGATTTTTGTTTGCCACATGATCAATTATCAACAAGATTAAGTAATCGCAGCATTTGATCAAAACAGACACGTTAGAAGAAATTATACAAATATGAAAGTTCTGCTTCATCTCACACAGATTCAGCATCATGTTTTCCTACAATGCTGTACTATTTTTTGGTGAAATAATAAAAGCGTTCCTTGTTAGCGATAGTGTTTTTGTGATATTCATAAAACATGCACCATTCTGTACATTCGTGGGAGTAGTCTTTAATTAGGAGAGCAATTCCACAATCCCTGAGTAAGGAAGGGTCTGGTAACATGCACGGAGGCTAGCAGAATAAAACATGAAACCAATCTCTTAAATCATGTCATGTAACAGTCAGAAATTACACTTGTATTCAATGTATTCTATTCATATTATGCCACAACTTTCAACAACCACTTGCTCCCTCCAGTAAGGAATTTGTGACTTCAAGGACTAATTACAGCATCTTTATTTTAGTGCAAATAACTGAACAACCTCCTATATGTTTTCTTTGATGCGGTGAAACAAAAAGCAAACAATGAAAAGAGCAACAAGATATCAAATTTCAGTGAGTCACAGATAACTCTTTCTTAGAGTGAAACTATTTTCCTTTTCCCTAGAGGCAAAGACAGATTACACTGGATTTAGTTGCTCTTACACACAGGACTGTAAATCTTCCTTTGTAGTCCCTCTAAATATTTGCCTAATTTTTTCCACTTTCTCATTCACTGTTTAGACTGCAGTTTGTTTTTCACTTTTTTTTTTTTTTTTTTTTTGTGTGTGTGTGTGTGTGCTGGCTTTGGTGGAGAGGAACAAGCAAGGGACATGATACTAGAAGTAATTCTGCTGTTATTTAGCATAAATTCAGGATAAAATACATAGTTTGGATGAAATCAGAAATTCATAAAGGTATTTACCTGATGATGTCTTAGTGCACAAAGTAGATACTGCTAAAAAAGCAAGCAACAATTCATGCACAGAAAACACTGTCATACACAACAGATGTACAGATTTCATAGTACATCCAAAGTAATTATTTTTACCTGACAGTGTGATATATTACCGAGGAACATTCAAGGGCTCAAAGGGCAATTTTTTTGCTGTGCTTCCCCAGTCAGAAATGCATTTGAGTTCTCAAATAAAGTGGCTAGTATATTTTCCTTTCTAATTAACCACTGTATGTTTCCTTTACTTCAGGACAATCATACACAGGCAAAACATGTTCAGGAAATGTACAAGGCACAAGAAGTGCATTTCCTATGGCATAAACTCCAAAAAACAGTTAAACATTATGGAAAAAGTATGTGTTTTTTCATAATATTTTTTACCCTGGCAAAGACAGACTAGATCCAAAATTCTGTTTTGTCTACATTTCTTAGAACCTAATTCTTATTCCAGACAAGATATAACATGACAGAAAATGGTGCAAGGGTTACAATATCATCTTGTCTCTCTCGCATCATAATGATTACTTTTTTCCCTTTTATATCCCTTTTCCACGAGTCCTTTCATGCTATTTGGAGAAATTCTATCTCACTTAAAGACAATGGAAAAATACGATCGCTGTTCTCCAGTGCTAGGGACCACATTATCTTTAATTTCTAGTTAATCAAAACAATTGAATTTCTTGAACAATTAAAAGTAGAAAATCAGTTCCTTAATTCCTCTAAAAATATACATTTACCACTCTGTATAAAAACAAGCATTCAATACAACCGTCATACTGATAGCAACACCCAGAGCAAACAGACCTTTCATACCGAGTACTTATTAAATGCTTTATTACTATTATTATTTATTTTTCCCCTCCAGCACATAGTTATGCTAGAAAGGTTATGAAAGCTTCAGGAAAACCACTGGTACTACCACAGAAGCTCTATTCCAACAAAAACCATGCATGCAGAATGCTACAATAACTTCGCTGTAACATAGCTGTGTGCAATTAGCAGCTGGCATTTCGATTTTTACTATTTACATTACTAATAAGTTGTGCTGTCATTTTGCAACAAAACCACTGGTATATTGAGACTCCATATACCACTGGCAGATCACAAAGCAGCAGAAGGTTCACACTGGGTTTGCAAATTGCATGTTGGACAAACCTTCCTCCCCAGTGAGTGACTCCTTCCTCACAAGTTTTTCCTCATCTCAGTCTGGCTGCATTCATTGCAGTCTCTTGCATCCCTAGAAGAAAGTTGCTCTATGCCCAAAAAACATCACTAGGCTAAGGGAGGTTTGCACAAACTAAAAGTAAACTCAGGAAATGGATTCTTAAGAGTCTGCCCATGTACCTCAACAAGTAACTCTTTGAAACACGTTTCTGAACTCATGTGAGCTGCCTTGAAAACCATCTCCACACCAGAATTTGGTTTTGGGACCCCCAGAGAGAAGCCTCCTGATGATGTGTTACTTCAGTGTGTCAATAAATGCATATATTGAAGGATTGATGAGAAAACATAGCCATCACCACTAAGCCCCACTGCCACAGCAGGGAATTAAAAATCCCTGTCACAATTTCAAGGCAACATGTTGCATTCAGAAAAAAAGTCAGCACAGAATAATCTCTTGGAACAGGTTCACCTGCTGAACAAGAGGTATCCATGCTGTAAACTCAGAGACTTCTGAGACCAATGGCCATCTTTTAAAGGTCTTCAACAAGCCTTTTATGAGGACTGTATGGGAGGATCATTTGTTAAAATGCCCTCACAGTGCCACCTGTCCCCTGTTAAAACATTTCTGCAGCGGCACCATTCTCTCATAATTCACTCACAGACTGGTGCACAGCTCGCTTTTTGTCAGCTGCTTGCAGGTGCTATTAATCAATGCTCACCTGGCAGGGACATGAGTTTCCCATTTGTATACACAAACGTTCATTTCTTAGCGAGCAACTGAGACACCTCCAACACTCAATGAATGCAATATTTCCCTTCATAAAGGAAATCATGCATTCCAGAGTTGCTATGAGCTGTGTAGAGTCACTATCCATGTGACGTGTTGCAGTGGCAGCTACAAGTCCAACAAAGTTTGGATACCATTCCAAAGTCAACTACAAGGATACTCCAAACACCATACATTAAAGTGGTGATTTAAGTCAGTATCTTATTATGAAGGGTAAATCCCCTATCATTTCTAGATCCCAAAGGAATTTCAAGCACAAGGAGAATGAGATGCATGTTGGAAGTCAGAGTGGAATCCTGTACAAATTCAGAAATGGGACCCAGATTCCAAACGTAGTTGAGATTCCTGTCTGTAAGTCTCTCAGCTTGTACTGGGATATAAATGGTCAAGCATTTATTCACTGAGAGCCACTGGTGTTCTCCCCATTGCCTGAAGATCCTGAAAAGAGATTCAGCTTTGAAATAAACATGTAACACCAGCAGGCATTATAGGTGTAATGTAAAAATTAATGGGGAATATTTATGCTGTGACTGAAAGAATGTTTAACTGGATTATCATAAATTCTTAAGTGGCCTTGAATTTCTCACATCTTATCCTTTTCCCATACCTACAAAAAGGAATTTTTTCCATTGCCTAAATTAGCATTTTTAACGTTTTTTTTTATCATATTTAAGCAAAAAATCAAATCAAATTAAACACAGCAAAATAAAATTTCTAGACAGAAAAGAAAATGACTGGAAGAAATCAGGTGCTCTTAATATGTTCAGTATTAATCCATACTAATTAGTTCAATTTATTTACATTGACCTAATTATACCAGGTATAGCATAAACCAAATCTAGAATTACACTGAGTTTAAATTAGGTATTGATTTTGTTTTGCCACTCCTGGCATGTTCTAATTTGTAGAGGCGTTAACGTTCCCTCTCTCAAAGGAATCAAGGTTTTGTGTTTGTCTAGCTTACTTATTTCATGGAGATTTGAGATGAATGCAAAAATAGCAAAACACATTTATATGGGATCACCACACAATGTTGGTACTAGCATGCAGACACACATTCATTTTTGGTATAGAATTTCATTTAACAAAACATGAAAGCTATTAAAAAAAAAAAAAAGCAAACTATAGATCATATACAAGAAACTAAGTCATAGAAATATTACTTTTGGACCTCCTGAGTGCTATTTAACCTTTGACAAAACACCTAGACTAGATGTAATACTGAAAATCCTAGCCAATTTCTTCTGTGGTGCAAGGAGAGGGAAAAAAAAAAAAAAAAAAAAAGTTTACTTTCCAAAGCAGCCAGGCTAAAATACTATGATGTTCATAGCCTCTCCATTTCACAAAAGTTACATAAAAGCTATATAACCGCTGAATAAACCATGTCTTAAAAGCAGCATTTTGAAGTAAATATTTATTTATATAAACCACTAAAATTAGTAATGCAAGACTAACAGCCATCTATCCACAGAAAAACAGGAAATCTGGTTTATATTTAAAATGCAGAAGACAGACTCACCCTTCACATGCATGCAGACCCCTAAACTATTTTCTAGTACTTTATTTTTACAAACGGGAGTTTGAAGCAAAAAATAGGGATCCATGATTGTATTTGAATGCAAAAACAACTCTTGAGCTTTAAAAAAATAGAGCTAATGTTCTCAGAAAAAAATGTACAGCCTTTTCCTCAGCAAAGCATGCTCTATTCCTCATTAGCTTTGATTTAAACATAAATCTGAATCTCCAGAGACAAGGTCAGTTTTAATGTTGTACTTATGCTATCTCACCACCTGCAATGCAATGTACAAGAAGATGAAATGTTTTTTCCCAGCTAAGACAAAAGCTTTTTTTACATCAAAGCATCCTAGGCAACATACAGATTTCCTGCCACTCTTCTCTCATTCCAATTGATTATCATGCTTTAACTTTGTATCTGTTATAATATTAACCATAATCAGTCACAACAAGTGGACTTTATTTGAAAGTAATTATTTATTGCAGTAGTCATTCAAAAATGGACCTCAACAGCATAGCTTCACTGTGTCTACATTGAATAGATAATCTCATACTGCTTCTAATGCACTCAATAATATTTTTTCAAGCTTTGGTGATATAATCTCCCTACTCAGTGGTAAGAAATTTTCCATTATACATTCAGTTAGTTTAATAGCAGAGAAGAGTCAGCATTGTTACAACCTTTTCACACTAAACAGCATACCTATTTTTTAATTGCATTCTGTTTATTTAAGTGCAATAGACAATTACAGCACATTTCTTTTACTGCACAGATTAGTCCAAGTGGTCTGAACTGTCAGCAGAGGGATTTGGGGAGGCTCACAACACAAGGACTTCCAGAACTCAAGCTGTTTGAAAACCTCTCTCTTATCACTTTAAAGTTTGACTGTTCTTTGCATAAGGACACACTTATGTAGGGAAAGAACATTTCTTTGGTTAAATTTGTACAGCTGTTCTTATGCATTGAGAAGAGACTGTCAAAATGTGTATTATCTTGTGAGTAAAAATAATAGGAAATGAATTAAAGGGAAATGAAGAATGAAGTTTCCAACAGACTCAGCATTAACCTCTAGCTCTCTTCCTGATATCAGTGTAAAATTGGAAAAATACTGAAATATTTTTCAATCCCTTCCAAAATTTTATGGCAGAGAAATTCGTTTGATTAAGCATCTTATTTGGATATAGGTCCATGTAAGCCAAATTCATGATAAACAATGAATATATGACATCCAGCAGAAAACAGAAACATCACTTTTTCACACGCGTCTTAAACATTTCGAAAATTTGTGGTCTGTTGTTCTTACTGATTTATTATCCATTTGCTATGAGCTAACTCAGCTAAATTTGCCCTTTCCTCTGTGCTGAATCACAAAGAGGAAATACTTCTGTGTGGGAATGTACATGTCCCACAAATGCTGTACAAGCATAAGAGGTAATAAATTTGAAGAGACACTGAAAACTGTAGGAATGAAAACAAAGAGGTTCTAGTCACATCATGCTTTGTTGTTGTTGTTTTAAAATGTCAAAGTTTGTCTCAAAAATTGGTCTCTTCCCAAAAGTGGAGAGACCTCCCCCCAAATTCCTGCAAGACAGGCATATTCCCAGTCAGAGATTTTATTTATGCGAATTTTTGTTCAATCCTTATCTACCTTTTATTAGAAGCTTGAAACAGAAGAAAGATTGAAAAAAATTTCTCACCCTACAAAATCCCAAGACAGATACTAAATCCATGACACTTTTATGCATAAAAATATATTTTATTTTAATTTGTCACGCTGTTTAAGTATTTTCCCTGTTTCTGGAACCCAAACTATCAAACTCAATGTAAAGTCAGAAGCGAGCCTCACAGTGGCACTGCAACGTGATGCAAGAATTAACATAAGTTTTGAACTTTAAATGCTCTCTGACATGTGAAACACATAGCATGCAAGAGATTTAATGAACATTAGTTTGACATTATAATAACCACTTAAACACACAACAATAGAACTATAATTGGATGTTTATATATCTAAATGTACAGCTCTGCTACTTCATAAGCTACTCGACCTCACATTTTTTTTCCAAAACTTCCAATGAAATATGGCGGTTCACAGACCCATTTTGTCTCTACATGGATACTGGACTTTATAAGACAACATGCCAACAGCTTATGATACGACTTAATTCGCTTTGTTTTCAAATGACAAACTGTATCTATAGATTGATCTATACCTGAAATTTCCTTTACACTTACCATTATTGTTCTTGTTGTATGGCTGGATGATTCTGGAAAACAAAAGAACCACAGTGCATTAGAGTATTGTCTTTATCCATATATTAAAAAAACAAACAAACAAACAAAAAAAAACACCTGTTTTCTTAGGCTCACCCTGAAGGCTAAGATAGTGCTGTTCATGTACAAGAAAAATACCAGAAACACAGATTGGAAAGATGTCTCATGAAGCAAACATGATCCTATATTTTCACTGATCCTGAAAATATATGGAAGGTTATAGTATACTGTTAAATGCACTCATTCCCTTTGTTTAATTATCCTCTTCTGTAAGCAAATATGAAAACGGAACTAATTGATGTTTCACATTTCAAGATTTTTTTTTTCATTTTGCTTTTAACATGTGGTATCATTTAACATGGATGATAAGATCTGCAAAAAAAAATTATCAACATAATTTCGTAACTATTCACATTTGAAACAGCTCTATGAAACTATGCAGAACTTTTTCTAAGAATTTTCATGGATTGTTGTTTTAATCGACAAAGTAGATTGAGAATTATAACATTCAGAAATCTTAATTACTCTCTCCTATATGAGAGATTACAAGTTAGTCAGTTGAATACACAGTTATATTTATTTGCTGAGAAATCATGGCCAGGCCAATAGCTAATGCAGACTTCATCCCACTATTTAACTTAAAGTACTTTTGCTTTTGTTGTTGTTTGTTTTTTTTCCCCAAGGACAGAAGACATCCTCTCTGGCATTATAACACTATGGCAGTCATACTATAGCTCTGTTCTTTATTGAAGCAGGATAACTTTAGTAATTAAACATCCTTCTAACCCATTAACTAAAAAAATTTTAAAAAATGCTGCTGATCTGTAAGATGCAAGATAATGTTACTGTCAGTCTCATTGACCTGCTCAAGAATTTGGGTACAGTTTCATCATTGGCTATAGTACATAGAGTTCACACAACACTAGCTGCATTTCTGGGTAAAACGTCCTCAATTCTGCAAGAACTGAATAAGCAGAGTCTCAATTCTGCAAGTGAAATAAATGCTCAATAATTATACTTGGTTAGTTAATCTTGCTCCAGTTCCAAATTGAGATCCTCATGGGAGTCCCAACTGGCATTCCTTACTTAAAAGAATTCTCCATGACTTTTGTTCTTGTTAAAAATTGTATTAAAGACAATAAAAGGACATGAGACAGAACAGCTGCACATCTCTTCCTGAAAAATGGTAATTAAACTGGTAATTAAATCAAACCAGTACTTCTCTCTCATTTTAAGAAGTTATCTTAACCAGTCTGAAGATGTAGATCAACTGACAGAAAAAAAATAAGCTACTTTAAAATTCTCCAGCTAATTAGAAACTTCAGTGTGACCAACACTCAACAATAATTCCAACATCTAGTTTACATGTACATCTCTTCATTATTCATCAAATCTAATAATAAATACAGACATCAATAACTTCCCATTGATAAAGGTTCTGTAATGTGAAATGCTACCTAGGTTGCAATACTTCAGTTATGAGATCCTCTCCCAGGTCACTTTCCCTCTCTTTTTTCCCCGCAAAAATAATACATATAGGAATATTTTTAGGGCACCAGTCCTCCAGACAAGTTTTAAACGGGTAGCATGAAAATGAAATTCTGTTTCCTGATTCCTGAATATATTTGGCACTGTTATCAGGTAAGAAAAGATTACAGTAGAGAGAAGAATCTACTGAATTACTGAATTTCTATCTTTATGGTGAAGGTTTTTTGTTTGTTTGTTTTTTATTACAGCTTTATTTATTGTTTTAACATTTCAGTCAAATAACATTTCAGGAATGTTCCTGAGAAAACCCAGGTACTACATAAGGGGAAGTATAACCATCTGAGCAACTCTTGAAAAAAAAAAAAAAAAAAAAAGACTCATTTCTGTTACAAGCCCGACTTCCCAGAAAAAGAACAACAACAAAAAAAAACACACACGACTATCACCAAGAGCACAACTACATTTCCTGAGGACTTGAACATCAGATTAAACAAAAAGAATGTGGTTTCTTCACTCTTGAAATACAAAGATATATTGCAGAGCACTTCCACTCACCCACAAAAAGACTAAAATGTACAAACAAAACTCCCATTTTTTATATTCAGAAATATCAGTAGTAAGATATGTCCACTCTTACTACTCAGAGGTACTATGCTTTTCACATAGATTTATATGCAAAATCTATGATTATCATGGTTGTATTACTAATGTCCCAAAATAATACCTCTTTTGAGGAAGATGAGGACTGTAACACATAATAGCAGGATGTACCCAGAGGTTGTTAAACATCGTATTTTTTAAGAATATTACAGAATCTGTTAATATAATGCCAGTAGCTGTTAACACCAGGATATTAGCATTTTGATAACCTATTAATAAAACCAAGCAAAGAAGTGAAGAAAGATCTGTTATATTTGCAGAGTAATCTCTCTGTTTTATCATACAATACAAACATTCTCATTTTTTTCCAGATATATTTCTTAGGTTTAATTGCTGTAGATATTAAAATATAATCTAAATTACCAAACATCTTTCAGAAAGAATTGAGTATACATATAAATGAAAAGATAGGGAAATAACTATTTAGGTAGTAGACCGTCAAAAATTTCTAGATCTGGCAAAGACTAAAGTATTGTTGTTGCACAATTTAAACTCTTGCATACACTTAAAACTGAATAGTAAGATTTTGGAACCAAGGAGACACCAATTTCTTCCACAAAATAAATTACACCCTGATTTGGCAGAAATTTTTGGTTGTTGCTTGGGAGAAGAAACCGACCTGCTACAACATCCTTTCAGGTAGTCATAGAGAGAGCAATAAGGTCTCCCCTGAGCCTCCTTTTCTTCAGGCTAAACAACCTCAGTTCCCTCACCTGCTCTTCATAAGACTTGTTTTTCTCTAGACCCCTCACCAGCTTTGTTGCCATTCTTCAGGCATGCTCCAGCACCTCGATGTCCTCCTCATAGTGAGGGGACAAAAAATAAACACAGCACTCAAGGTGCAGCCTCACCTGAGCTGAATACAGGGGGACAATCACCTCCCTGTTCCTGCTGGCCACACAATTTCTGATACAGGCCAGGACGCTGTTGGCCTTCTTGCCTGCCTGAGCATGCTTCTGGCTCATGTTCAGCTGGCTATCCACCAATACCTTCAGGTCCCTTTCCACCAGGCAGCTTTCAAGGCACTCTGCTCCCAGACTGTAGCATTGCTTGGGTTGTTGTGCCCCAAGTGCAGGACCCAGCACTTGGCCTTGTTGAACCTCTTGCAGTTGGCTTCAGCCCATCCAGAGCCCTCTGGCCTTCCGCAGCGCCCTCCTGCCCTTGAGCAGTCCAACACTCATGCCTAACTTGGTGCTGTCTGCAAACTTACTGAAGGTGCATTTGATCCCCTCGTTGATAAAGATACTGAAGAGAACTGGGCCCAGCATTGAGCCCTGGGGGACACCACTTGTGATTGGCCTCCAACTGGATTTAACTCCATTCACCACAACTCAGAGAAGCAATATGCAGACAAGAAAAAGCAAGAAAGTACAGAAACATAAAAACATATCTCAAAGCATCTTCCCCCTACGCAGGAAACTTCCAGTTATACTGCCTAATCATTTTTTGAATGTGCTTTCCATATTACATTACGCAATAAAATAGAAGTACTACTCTGCAATCACAGCTTACGAAAAATAATCAACCCACTTGACAGTAATCATACACAGAATCACTCTAAGTATGAACTCCAGATCTCAAATCCAGAACATGTAATTCATGAGGTAATATGCTGCTAACCCTGTTATCCAGCAGACAGGATTGTCTTTCTGAAACTTTAATTCTTTAAAATAATACCAGTGAAAAGCAGGCATTCCAGGAATTAGGCTCTGGTTATCTGCACTGTTTTATATGCTAACTTGATTATAGTGTTGTTCTTATTGTTTACTGTTTTAAGAGATGATTTATTCTGCCAGTTATAAAAGCCAATATTACTGTAATTTCATGCCTACACATTACCTGTATGTAAAACAAAAAAACAAAACAAAACAAAAAAAACCAACACACAGCCCTGATTCAGCAGCAGAAATAGAGGGCAGTTCACCATGAAATTCCCTTTTCCTCTTTGTGCGATCCCTTTTGCTTGCTCTTTCTATTGAACTGCCATTTTCAGGAATTCCTTACTACAACAAAATGGAAGCGACGTACAGCATGCTCAAAGCAGGGTATCAAAGTATGAATGCAATTCTAAATTTAAGGTTTTCAGAACCAAATGTACACAAAGAAGCCTTACAAATCCAAAGATACATTTTTGAAATAAAGGAAATAAAAGCAAAAAAAAAAAAAATCCCCTATTTGATTTATGGTATACTTAACACCCTTGGAAATAACTCATATTTCAGAAGATACAATAAGCCTGAGAACTATGATTAAATAGAAATTGTGTTTTCACTTAGGCAAAAGAAAAGCACTCAACCATCTATATTTAAAACAAACAAACAAAACCATAACACAGTGATATGCTCTGTTAACACCTAGGATGAGTTCTTTCTCAGATGGAATTCAGGGAAACATGGGTTTGCGTAAATGGTTTTGCCCCTTCCAAGTCGTCCTGTGACCAATTTCATCACAAAGAGTTCATGCTGCTTACATTTACCTACTGAAAGAATACTCTACAGACTTAGCAGCCTTTGGACACATAGCAGAAGCCTGTTCTTTTATTTATAATAAAAAGCTCTCCACTACTTTGGAGATAATTGTAATGTGAATTCAATATAGGCAAATGATGACTGCACATTTATCATTCCAAGATAACACGATTTTCTCATTTTAATAAATTCTGGAAAGGTATTTCTCTTCTATTTCTCTGACAAAAATGACACATTCAATGAGTTTCCTCCTTGTTGATTATTTTTCACCTGAAGTCACAGTGTCATTTGTATCACTGAGGTTGGATGCATGAAGATAGAAGTGGAGAGGGGGAAATCATCAACTCATTATAAATGAACTGAAGGGAAAATGCTGTTTTATGATTCTAAAATTTAAATAACAAAGCAACAAAAAGGCTTTTGACACACAAACATTGGATGGAGTATCTTAGTTCTACAAATGATTGACAATTTCATCAGTGACACCCTGGAGTAATTACAGACTCTGTAATTTTCCAGGTACATAATCTGGACACTGGAAGTTGTCATTAGTTCATCATCTCCAATATCACAATTTGTACATCTGCAAAAAGAATACACTAATTCGGAAATGTAAGTGCTAGAGCATTTTCTTTTTCTACTAAACATTTAAAATGTTTCCTTCCAACTGGATACTGAAGATAGAAATTGGCTAGTGTTGTCCAAGTTGCAACAATCAAAGGTAAAAAGGGTTTTAGGTTAATTTCTCAAGGATCAGAGATGGCATTAATGACTGTATAGAACTATGCACGACAATTCTCTTACCATAAAGCATTTCACATTGTCACATATATAAAAGCTCAGTTGTATAAGTCAGGAAATAACCATGAGTTATAAACACCCTTTTCAAAGTCCTCTGCTTTCATAGTAACATAACAGCACCATCAATATCTCCAGAGAGATCTGCTTTCCATGCTGACATTTCCATCAGGATCAGTGCACATATTTTAGTAAAAGATCTGTAGCCAAACATTTCAAAACTTTTTCTAGTTATACCAAAGATCAAAACTAGTCCAAAGAAAATTTCAGAGAAAAAGCTGGCAGTAGAACAATAAATAGCATTTGTTTCTCACTTTTGAGAAAAATGAGATACAATATTAATTATACTTTGTGTTTCAGCATAGAAGAAATGGCAAAAGTAGATTCACATAGTAGATTATCACATCTCTTCTCTTTCAGTTGGAAAGTTACTGGTATGTAAAATGAGGCTTATAATAATTTAAGTAGGTATACAGTTTATTAATGTGAAAAATATATGAGAGATATTTTATGGTTTTATTTTTAAAATTAAGTGCCAGATATTTTTTGGTATGCATTCCATGCTGCTAGCCTGACATCTCAGTGGAGTATCTCCATCTTTGCCAAAAAATAATGTTGTGATAACAAAGATCAGGCATTTTAGAGAAAAGACATCTTCCTCTTCTGAGAAATTCAATCCAACAGTGAAAACTGCTTTCTTCTAACAATTTTGCATAGGGTTATGTGAAATGAATTACAATGAAATGTGTTTCGTTTTTTTCTGTTTCAAGAAAATTTGGGGCAGAGGAAAGACTCCAGTCTCTCTGATTGTCAGTTAAGTTACATATATTTTCTTGTGACTGACAAAGGAGAGAAATTCCCAGTGGAAAAACAGGGGTGAAATATAAGCCCTTCTTCCTTGCTCATCTCCTCAATGTCCAATACTATTAGTCATAAGCAGAGGAAGAGAGAGATTGACCAAAATAGCACCTAGGGGAGAAGGTACACTTTTTGAGGTCTTTCTCGCTTTGCCAATTGCTCGTGTAACTTTCTCATCTTGCTGTGCTGGAGTTGTGCAGGTTGCTACAAAAATGTACCCCCAAACTGCCATTTAATTCTTAGATACAGCTGATGACTTCAATAATCAATTCCCTAAGAAACTGAAGTATGACTGTTAAAAGAATCCTCTCGAAGGCATTAAGACATCTCAGCCTGAAATACAGTATTAAAGGTCTGGAAAAGGGAAGACAGAATGGGGATTGGGATTGTTGATTAAAAACTCCTCAGCTATGAACAACCAGTTCTCCTGCTTCTTCCCACAAATCAATAAAACAGTATCATCAAGCACAGAATAATCTCTGTACTTTGTTAATGATGTTATCATTTTGGATATCCTGTAGACATTTTGGTGTTGATGCATATAAAAGTTAGGAAATGCCTGCTACTTGACAGGGATTACACTCATGTAGAATACCTTTACCTTTCCAAATATTAAGTAGAAAATTATCATTACTCACCCTTCCAAAACAACAGCCTGACGTAAAACTTGACTACTTGTATGTAACTGTTGCTCACTGTTAAGCAGCTCGTGGGTGAAAGTAATTGCTTGGAATAATTTCAGACACTATAATTTAAAGATCTGATTCAAAATATCTACAAAGCACTTTATAGTCACACCTAAATCTTCTCATCATCAACTCAAGTCATAAAATAGGATACACGCAACATTATGAAACATCGTGATTTTCTGAAGACATTTTTTTCCCATTTGAAAGAGATTGTCTTCACTACTGAAAACCATTCAAAAACTTGGTGTTGATTTTATTTTCAGCAGCAATGGATATTCTTTCTTATCTCAGCATAGTTAAAAGCACCAACATGCATACGTGAAACCTCCACAAAATACTGTGATTTTTTTCCAGAACAGAGAGAAGTTTCCAACATTTTTCATTCCATCCTACAAAATGCAACACTTCCTGTTTTTTGAAAATAAAGGAAACAACACTTTTTTTTTTAAAGACCATCCAGAAAAACTTCCTCCTACAAGAAAGTACATAAACAGGTACAAGATCTTTAACTGTGAAGAGGGAAAAATAGCCTCAGATCAAGATCTTTCTTTTGCAGACACCAACAGCCCAGAATAACAGCTGCAGTACGCAGTGCTTAAGCAGTGCAATTTTATTCAGGTCTGTGCATTATATATGGATCATATGTTGAACTACAACTATGTCTGTCAGACTGATAATCAGGTCTTTTAACAGCAACATATATTGGACAAGCCCCACTATTTCTGAAAAGAGCTAAACGATCTCCCTCAGCATTCTCAATAAAGATCAAGCAATAGTAGTCAGAAATTACAGACTCCCTTATCCCTATCAGTTGCACCAGACTTTTGCTGGAGGCACATACATGGGACATGAAAGGGAATCTTGTGTTACATTGGCCAAACTCTTGACTTAAGCCAACAAAAGACTACCCTACAAAATGGTAATTATGTTCTTATTTAGGCATATTATTCTTAAAAGTGTTAAACCAAACACTAATGGTTTTTCTCATAATCTTACCCCACTCCCTTAAACAGATCCTTAAACACTCAACTCACCTAAGCAATAAGACTGACTTCAAATATGTCAATATATATGCATATTTACACGAGCTTAAGTAACATTTACTTGAATACTGTAAATTATCATAAATCTTAAATAAACATATTTCTATGGCTTAAAACAAACTTCTAATACTGTTGAAAAAAGCAAACCTGAACATGCAGACATTTCTATGTCAATAACATTAAGATTATGAAAATAGCTCGAGATAAGACTTAATGTAAGCTCACTGTGCTCATTTCTGTTTGCTCATTTCATCAAAGCATGAATTGGAAGACAGAATATATCATTTCCATAGTAGGCTTTCTGGATACTGTTAATTTATACAATGCAATAAAACCAGCAACAATCAATAGTCTTTTGGAATCAAAACAGCTTTTTCGTATATTTATAGTAACATGAAAACTCTGGGGGCTGGCAAAACCTTTCATTGCACAAATAATACACGTATCAGTGCAGTTACGCAGAAACCGCTATTTCTCAAATTGCTCTGGTCACTCGGTTGTTGCTCTCTGCTGAATAGAAACTGAATAAATTACAGACCCCAAAATGTTTCTCTATTTGTTTGGCTTGGTTTTTAATTTAGCAATAAGCAGAGAAGGGGTTAAATGGCAACTATGAAAGACAGCCATTTTTCAGTCAAAAGGAACAGAGGGTGTTGAGTATTGTTACTGCTAGTTTGATCAGCTTTCCTGTGCATTTTATTTCCTGGGGAATATGGGATTAAGAAATGAAAAAAAAAAAAAAAACAAGAGGTCCACAACTACTACTAAAAAATGGAGATCGAGACGATTCAAGTCAGCACTGATGGTAAATAAAAAAGTTGGTTAAAGCTGTTACATGGCAGAAGGCGATAGTGCAATTGGTTTATGCTGATACAAATGTTAACAAAACTTGACGATAACTTATCAAAAGCATAAGCTTTGGCCAGTAACTAGTTTTATATTTCTTAAACTTCTCTTTGGCTTCTGTTCAACTGAGGAGTCTAATAAAATTACTCTTTAAGAAGATCAATCCCATACCAAGCCATTTGAGCAGCAAGGAAACATCATTCAGTGAGGCTGTGCCTCGCAGGTCCACACAAGGATTTGCCCTTTGCCTGCTGCAGTTCCTTCATCATGAGGCTGAAGAACTGAGAAAGCTAATGGTAACTTTCAGATGTTATAAAAACAGCATTCAGTAGTACACACTGATAGTGACTAAACTATTTCTACATACCATTGAGCTCCCTGCACATGCTAAAAAGTAGCAGAAAATCTAGAACCACACACACCAAAAAGAAAACAAAAACAAAACAAACAAAAAAAAAAGGATCATCATAGGTACTCAGTTTACTGGTTTATGCAGCATTGCTTAGGGAATTACTTTTATGCTTTTAACTTTAGAATACCTGATCTAATTCAAAAATTATTCTTTTGCATTTCCATTATCATTCTTAGATCACACCTAATATTTCAGGAGTTATTTTACAGTTTGCATGGACTATACTTTGCATGTTTTTAATTAAAGAGTGGGACAAGAACCCAAATAACCATTTTTACATGAGCAAGATATACCTTGCAGATTTCCACGCTCTAGGATATAAGCTTTCTTCACATTTGCATAGAAAATAGATAAGCAGAAATAATTATCTCCTAAAGCAATAATTTACAGTTCTCAATGGTATTTTTTCAAATTAGATGCCACTTTGTGAAAATTGCATTAACACTTATCTGTTTGATACAAACTAATCAATGTGGCTAATGATTGGTTTTATAAATGCTTTATGTTGAAGAGAACATTGATATTAAATTGAAGAAAAATGTTAAGAACTTCCGAGGTCATCTCCTTGTGGGGAAACCACCATAATAATGTTTACCTTGAACTCATTGCTACAACTTTCTTTGCAGTAGAAATGTAACATCATCTTCTTTACCAGGTCAAAGTCATTCTCCTCACAAAGATCATGTAAAGAATCCAGTCTAATGAGCAGCATTCCCAGAAGGGGAAAAAAGCAGCTTTTTTTCATAATTACATGCAATAAGTACCAGATCGACATTACAGAACTTAAGAATGAAAGTCCACAGCAAAAATTCTGTTATGTGAAATGCTCTGCTTTTATAGCTATGCCTATTAACAGCATCATCTTTTTATCTAAGTCACATGGTTATCATAATGGTCCACTGAATAGCTTGTGTTGCCATGCATGTTATTTGCCTACTGTGTAAAGGTTGTTTGCACACTGAGCAAAGGTCCAAGAGATCCTCTTACTGTATGTATTAAATAACCACTTTTTGTCAAAATATACAGTTATTTCTAGGTATTGTTAAGTGTACAGTAGGTATTTGCACTGCAAGATACAAATAACATTGACAGTGACAGAAAAATATGATAGTTATGGGAAGATAATGGATCGAGTTTTCCTTCCAGTATCTGGAATACTATTTCTATTATCTTGTCTAAAATGAGTCCCTCTTATTTCTACCTTGCCCTGTGAAGCATGAAAACAGCATGTCTTTTGTGCCAGTCATGTCCGAACAGCCTATTTCAGAGTCCAGCTTCTTTCAGATTTCTAGTCCCAACCACCACACTGAATTGCACTACAAATAAGGTAACTGCTTACAAAAGCTACAACTCACAAAAAGAGTTCAGGAAGGCAGTGCGTATCTCTACAAAATAATTCTTCAAATAAAAATGCATTAAGTCAAAATAAAGCATTCATTGCATCCTTCCCTTTTCACCAAATTTGTTTTATCCCTTTCTTGATCTCTTCTATAGAGTAGAAAGATTAGTAGGAAAAATGGTACAAATAGTTTTTGTAAGAGATGGCATTAATGGTATTAATTGATACCCATGTTCAGTGAATATGCATTATCATTCTTTGCATTAAGAATCAATGCTATAAATATGCTATCGATATCTTACATTTGTCAGAATGTACCCCCTTATTTTATGTCATTTCTTAAAACCATATTCCCTACAGAAAAGTCACAAAACTTTATTTTAGGCCCACAGAAAGTTTTGCAATTCATAAACTTATTGATTTTATATTTTTACACATACCATCAAGACCATTATGATGGCTGTAGTTTCTCTTTCCCAAAATACTTAGTGAAGAGTGATTGGAGGGTGCAAGCAGTCGTTTTGCACTTGGACTTTGAAGGCTTGATGTTGATCTGATTACATTGGGTTTTACTGCAGGATGAATTTCTGTTTAAGACAAAAGAGAAAGAAATACATGATTTATAAATAAAACAAACAAAAAAAATTTTCAGTCCACTCAGCTTACAAAATTTACACTTAAATTTCTAGTGAAATGGAAGTTTCTTCAGCACAAATGTGTTTATAGGACCTTGAATAACAATTTGAACACAAGTTTTCATACTTGTTGTCCTATCAAATAAGAAAAAAAATCTATTTAGTTTTAGATTGCCCGCGTTTGCTACAATGGTGTAGATGTGTAAGGTTTTCACAGGTGAAGAGATAATACAGATCAAACTGAAACAGTTCAGTGTTTGCATTTTCCTTCCCTTTTGAGTTTTGTATTGGAGCTACACACCTACAGATTTTTAATCAAGCAAATAAAAACATTTTACAACAGTGAAACCACCTGAAAACCTTAAGTTATTCAATGTTTTCTCTCACAAGAGCAAACTTTAAGGGATCCTCCCACATATAAGTTGCTATATTCAAAAGTCAGGGAATGAGCTACAGCAGAAGACTGGAGCTGAAACTACCCCAAAAACTGCAGCAGAAACAACCAAAAATGTCAAGATTGCACTGGATTTCTCAAGTACTTCCATACTCTAATACCCATTATTAGGGTTTCAAATGTCCCAGAGGATCTAAGAGAGTTCATGCAGTAGGACTATTTTATCGATGGAGGAAAGGTAAGAGGCACCGAAATTCATCTGCCCGGTGCACCTCAGAGCAGGTAGCTGCTGCAATTGCCAAAAGCTGATACAGCTGTATGAAAATTTCCCAGTAATCTGCCAGATAAAGTTGTCAAAAGATGCAGAGAAGCAGCAGTAGACAGACAACATTGTCCAGCCTGTGGCCGGGCTGAGGCCTGCCGCGCGAGTCCCCTGCTGGTTGCAGAGTGAGGCCCTGCGGGCAGAGGGGCTGGCCTGCAAACCAGAAGCTAGCTGTCTGCGGGGAGTAAGAAAAATAAAATAAAATACTTTTGTAGCCCAGGTTTGTACTCTTCAGAGTGATTCTTTCTGCTTTTCTGTGTATAAGATAAAGTGCAGGAGGTAGGTATATGCAACGTATAAAAGGAGGCTCAGTGTTGAAGGGGAAGGCCCCCCACCCTCTGCTGCTCACTTATCACCCAGGAGAAACAGATATGATTGTACAGGAGTCAAAGTCCACTCCGAGAGCTGATTTTTCTTCTTCCACAAGTGTTAAGAAAGCTCATTATCGGAGCACACACCTGCCTGGCACCGCACGCCCATTCTCCCTGCAAGCCTTCACAACCAGTCTGCAGGAACTAAAACCACCCACCCACACCAGGAGCTTGCCGATGCACAGCGACAACACTCAGGCAGCCGCAATAACCTTTAAAAGGCATTTAAAGCAAGGTGGGAGAGCCAAACAGTTTCATCCATATCCAAATAGGTAGAAAGGAGTGATGATGGCCACGGTGAGTTTGCCAGAACATGTAGTGGGAACAGAATGCCAGAAAGGCACAGCGCCAATGATCTTCAAATTAGGAAAGACTATGCTTAACTAGTTAACAAGTGGTTTGTTCACAGTACGCAATCCTACTCTTAAATCATGAATAGTCTTATCCAAGATGCTTCAAGAGATTCTGATTAAAAAGAGTCAAGCAGGATAACACATTGGTAGTTGTTAGAATAACATTAAACTAACACACTGGTAATTGCCTAAAGACAGTCCTGTAAGGCTGATTTTACAGCATCATCACCCATTTTTCATGGTGTAGAGAACAGGAGTCTACTTTGCTTTTTTACTAAAATGGGAATAGAAATATGCTTCATATTATGAACCCTCTTTCAGTTCGAAGTTTCACCTTAGAAAGTAGAAAGATTTGTGCTGCTTATTTAAGATTATATGGGATTTAGATTCTAAAATGCTCATTTGGCAACATATTTCAATTTTCAGAAGGAAATTATTAACATTTTGGGCTATTACTACTAAAATATTATCTTTGCCAAAGAGCTCCAGTAGCAACCACAATAATTCCAGCAGCTGTATCAACAGACTAGAACACAAACTCCTTCTCTCTACAGCATATAGGGGATAAAATTCTGTATTTCCAGGCTATGCTAACAGGAGGAAGGAGGTCACTAATCCTCAGTTTACTACAATAGCAATCCCTTCTCTTTTTGCAGAAGAGGAAGGTAGCAGGACCAAGTTCTCCCTTTAAGTTCTAGAAAGGAGCTTAATTAAACTGCTAGGACCACTTCTCAACAAAGTGTTACTTTAGGGTTTTTACACCATGCACTCTCAACCTCTAACTATAGACTTGCTTCAAATATTTGCACATTTTGTAGAACAGCACTTTCTAACTAACTGCTTCATCATGCCTGAAGTAGTGAGGCATTTCAGGGTTTTTGACTGAATTTTTATATTGTCTTGAATTACTGCAATAGTAATTATGGATCCTTTAGTCCTACTGCTACCACATTTGTTCTACAGCCTAGTATACTGTGGTTTTTTTTTCCACTGTAAATCTCCGAGCCACTTGCAGCTTCTCCTGACTTAGAGAACTAAATATACCATCCAAATAATCCAAATTATCCCTTTAGGCACACAACAAATAACCAGTTGGCCAGATTTAGATTCTATGATCACTTCTGAAATTAAAATAAAAATAAAATGGAAGAAACAATACCTGAACAACATATTAGGAATTTTTATGAGACCAACTTGCAGCCTCAAGTAATAGCAATAAAAACTGTAAAAACATCTCCCATTTCCACTAACACCACTAAGGTAAATATATATAGATATATAATATTATATATATAATTTATATATATATATATATATATATATAATATATATAATTTTTTTATATATGTATCCAAAGCAAGCAAAGAAAAGTTGAAGTCTCCTGCTGAGACACTTAAATAAGCAGCCTGAATTCCAGAGGTGCTTAAGCAGTTGGATCTCTCTCATCTCTTCTCCTCGGTATGCATCCCAGCTGGAAATGCTAGGCTGGTTTCCTCATAACCAAGAGGCAATATAGGACATTTAATTAGCCAGAGGCTCACATTAGGGGGTTTGTTTAGTAAGCACAGTGAAGACTGAAGAGATTACAGGGGATTAACCCTACCTCTCCCGTGGACAGGGCTTACTTTTAATGCTTAACCTATCTCACCTGTGGAACCGGCAGCCAAGAAGCAGAACAGAGATAAAGGGAAGCAATGACCCACAATGTGCAGGGCATTGATATATCCTTTCTGCCTTACCAGTAGGGCTCAATAAGAGTTGAACCTGCGAGATGCTGTTAACTGTATTCCAGCATGTTTGTGGGCTGTGTGTTATTACATGATACTTAATATTATGATTATTGTTATGACATGACCGGTTGTATATCAGCATTAATCTTCTTCATGAAACCTTCACCTAAGTACACACAATGATATCTGACATTGTTAATTCATTTATTCCCACTAAATCTACATAAGCATGCTTTCAGAGGTACTAATATGATCTCTCTCAGACTAGACAACATGACACTAAAAACATACAGCATCTTCTCATACACTGATGGTGTCCTTTCTTCGTTTGGCTACAAAAAGGGGTCAACTAGATGAACCATCATCCCCTACCACAACCACAGTTCTTCCCAGTCAATCAGAGCAAACCTCTCATTCCTTCCCATGGCAGCATACCTAACACAACCAGGGTGCATGTAGGAAGTTAGCAGTGGCTTTTTTCTTTAACTGCAGGGTAGGAGAATCAAAGTTCAGTGACAGGGGCCGCTAATTCTTCATTATCCATTTTTTTGAAGTTTGGATTTTATTAAACTTCATGATCTGGAATAACTGTCAAAGCTACATTAATAGCTGATTTTTATTTCAGTAAGTGAAGCAACTGTTATTGATTACTTTGTTGTAGTACAAACAAACTCCTGTTGGTTAAAATTTTGAGGAAAACCATCTAGTTCTATCCTTATCTTTACTACTATAGAATAGTGTTAATATATTGCAGACTTATTCACAGATTCTGATCAATAGACTGATTTCTATATTTATTTCAGGACGAATAAAAATCCTCTGGGGTATTTCATCTCTTAGTTGTAAATATTTAACGTCAGTAGCAGCTCCTTACAAAGAGAACTATTTTCATTTTTAATAGCAAATTAAAATTACTAGAATTTCTCCTCTCCCCATTATGTTATGTGAGTACCTTGTCCCCTTGGCTATAATCTCAGCCAGACTTCTTTACTTTTTTCTTTACTTTCCTTTTTTATTATTATTATTTTATCCAATTAAGAGTGTCATCAAATTAAGTGTCTGTGTAGCTGAAGTCTGCTCCTTCAGTACATGGGAGTTTTACATGTGGATTCAAGAGGCATAGATGCAAAGCAGCACTGAGCATACTGAATATCTCCCATTTTAGTGCTTGTTTGTTTGTTTTAAGTAATATTTTTCACATTGTGAATTACATCAGGTTTCACTCTGCCATTTTAAACCAGTATCAGAAAGCCTTTTGCCCAGATTCTCCAAGTTCAGTCATGCAGTTTTGCAGCTGAATAGAGTAGCAGAACAGAGTATTTATTCACTTTACATTTTTCTTGTTAAATCTCTCATTTTACACATAGGAATTTTCTAACTATCAGTAAACACTGAATGATCATTTGATTCATTTTTTCTCTGGAAGCAGATACCCACCTAAATACCCAATGATACATGACAGTGGCTTTCTGGTGCTTTTGATCTTCAGAGGATTTCCAGCAATTTCACAATGTCGATCTGCATCTGAGAATTTCAAAGAATAAAACTCAGTTTAAACATTTTACCATTACAAATATGATTAGGACATGCCAGCCAGTTTCCAGTTTTTAACACAAATTTCTTTGCTGATTTTTTTTCCCTTTTAGCACATATTCTTCTTTTTTCATCAATGCTAATAATGATAGATATTTAAAAGCAGGCTATGTATTCATTTATGCAAGTGATGTTATGATTTTTTCTTTCAATTATTTTTAAAGTTAATATAAGTTCTAACACAAATGTCATTATATTTTTTGCCTACAATGTCATTTTGCAAAAAGTCAGCTAGGTAAATGAAACACAAATGAAAACATGCATAGTAAAATAAAAGCAGCTCTGGCTATTAGCAGGAATTTACACTGAACTCTTCACTTTATTGTCCTCTACAAGCTTGTCTGGCTCTAAATGGTGTAACATAGAACTGTGAGGGCTTTAAATTTGAAGCCTGAGTTCTGTCATGAATTACTCCCATGGTACAGTGATTCAGACTGTTCCACTCTATTGTGGCATGATAAATCTTAAACACACAAAAAAAACTTTACTATGAACTTGTGAACAAATTCGCCCGTTTGTAACCAAGTATGACAGAGCTCAAAGGTCTCAATGTTAGCAGCTTCTTGCAAAGCAAACAAAAAGTAAGCTACTTTTTCAGTAACTACCTCAATTTGATGCTAAAACTATGAACTCACACCTTTAAAGGCACCAAGAATACATAGACAGACTTCCTAAAACCCCCAATGCAGAAGGGTTATTAAGAAAAGATTCACACTTGAGGAGCAGAATCAATCAACCTAAGGCAAAAATCCACAGGACACCAGGTTAAGCAGTTTCCAGATTACTGGGACTAAACTATCTTTTTAAAACTCATTGGAGTGAACGGGTCATCTGTTTTCTGAAACCACATAAATCATCCCTACACACAGTATTCCTAGAACATAGGTACTCTGTTTCATACAAAACCACATTTGTATTTTGGTTTTGTCGAACTAGCATTCTCTTACATGGAATTACTTCTCGTATGTACAGACAACAAGCTGCACATTTTCTTGTATGTGTGCCACTTGCACACACACAGATCTGCATTTTCCAACAAGCTTTACAGGAACTAGGTATTACAAATAAATTATGGTAATTATAATTTCAATTTGTATCCATGTTGTGTTTTACCAAAATGTTCCTGTGTTTCAATCCAACACAAGGGAATGAGTACACAGACGCATGAATGGACACTATAGAACAATTTAAGTTTGAGGAAAAACACAAAATTTACAATCTCTGCAGATTCTATCCAACTCTTTGAAAAAAAATAAATAAAACACACAGGTCATGTAACCACAGCAATGACTGAAATAAGTACTTCAGTATGTTGTTCACAGCTGTTTTACACCGAGCAGACCATTTATTTCACTATATTAAGGAATCTAACATGAAATTTCAAGTACTTCCGTTATTTTTTTCTTAATAAAACAAAATATGCTGTGCTGCTGTGCTCAGTGAAGAAAATGCATTGAATCTAGTGCCTGGAGTATTTTTAATACTCCACAACTCTTGAAATATTTTAAGTGACAGAGTAGAAAGATACGTCTCCACTGTCTCCCTTAGTAAAACAAGCACAGGCTCTACAGTGAATATTTTATAGTTACTTTGGGAATAAGAAAGCATTGACTATGAAGTAATCAGCAAGAAATTTTTCCATCTAAATGTCTTCACTGTAAAAAAAAAAAAAAAAAAAAGACATTGAATCACAGTGAGATATTAATAAGCTGACTGAGAATACAGACTGCAAAAAAAAAAAAAAAAAAAAAAGCAATTTCCCTGCTTGAGGCAAAACATGAAAACATGTTCACCAAAGGTCCCTGGTCAGTATTCCAAAGTACCGCTATCTGTCAAACATGATTAACAAGGGCTGACTTTAATGCACAATATGGATTCCTATGAAAAATATAATAAATGTTATGATCTGTTACATCTGTTACATGTATGAAATGTTATGATCATGTACAATCCTTGTGATTTCTGTATCACCCTCATGTGTAATACCATAGACAGAACATTTACACAGAAAGTTGTGAAAAACAACAACAACAAATATCCTAAAATCAAATATGGGTTTCCATGTGAACACTAAAAATTTTAGTATTAGTGAAGTAAGGAAAAGAGAGAAAAAAAAAAAAAGTCAAAAATTTGAGTATTATATCTAATGGTGTTTTTTTTTTTTCAGACATCAAAGGCAAGAAGCATGCTAGTGTCTGTAGCAATAGGAGATGATCTAGGTGTGATGAAAATACGCCAGACAGATAAAGGCACTGCAGAAAAAGTGGATTAATTCTATGTAACAATGCTCACTGCTGGGAAATTTCAACAAGCTCACTTTCAAAACCCCTTATATTAGGAAAGTGTGGGAACTATTTCACACTGAAGTGTTCATAGGAAACATTCAAGACAAACTGATTAATGAATCAAAACAAGTTTTCAGGACCAGGTGGAATTCATCCAAAAAGAAACTGCTGAGCACGTACACTGCTGGTGTTTAGCTATTGCTTAAACTCCTCTCCATTCAAGAGAACAAAAACAGGGCAAACATGATAACATTCTTCACTAAGTAGCTTTGTAGACTGGCAAAAGAGCTGAACTATTAATAGAGGCATACAGCTCAAATATGGAAACACAAAGAGAGCCAACAGTGACCTTGTAAAAGGAAAACACGTTTAATGTGTTCACATTATTCAGCCACATGCCCTTGTAACAAGGACGATTGCATACTGGGCATTATTAGCATGGGTGCAGCCAGCAGGGCAAGGGAGCTGATCCTTCCCCTCTACCTGGCTGTTGTGAAATCACATCCAGATGTTCTGTCGAGTTCTAGGATCCCCACTACTAAGAGATACAGGGATACTGGAGCAAACCCTGCCATTGGAGAGTCACCACAGTGGTGGGGAGCTTGAGTAGAGGACGTACAGAGAACTGGGTCAGTCAGCCTTGAGATGGGAGCGTGAAGGGGAGACTGACTGCCACATGCAACTACCAAGCTGCAGAGCATGGAGAAGACAGAGACAGACCCTTCTCAGAGGTACATGGCAATAGCACAGCAGGCTATTGCTGCCTGCAGAAGCAGACTCAAGCTGAGACGTGGTAGTTCTTGCTAGATGTACGGAAACAACTGAGTACCCTGAGGTTGGTCAAACACGGAGCAGGTGCCCAGAGGGGCTGTGGAGTCTCCATGATTGGAGATATACAGAGCTGAGCTTGACAAAAGGCCCTAAGCACCTAAGATTTGTGCAGGTGGTGGAATTAGAGACATCCCGAGGTCTCTTCCTACCAACGCATCTTGAAAAACAGCACCTGCAACTATCAGGGGTCTGCCAGGATCCTCTGAAGGAATTGTGACACATACACATGCAGCTGATCTGGCATCGCCCAACCTGGAATTTCGAACAGCTTTTGACAAAATCTATCACAAAAGACTGTTGCTGTTCAGCTGCTACAGTGTAAGAGAGATGGTTTTGTCAGGGATTAGACCCTGATTAAAAGCAATTTTCTATGCAATTCCAAAAGGATCTGCACTGTTCGATGTTGAAATAATTAGGAAAAGATGTGATGAGGGAATTAAGTTTCCTGATAATAAATTACTGAACATAATCATAACTAAAACTGATTGCAAAGGATACCAGCAGGATCAAGCAATAAATGTAAAGTAATTCTTAAGGGGTAAAATGACTAATACACAGATGTAGCGATGGGTTCTGAACTATCACCATGCAGTAGAAAATTCCTGGTGTCAGTGTCAACAGCTTTCTACAAATAGCTAGATAATACTCAAAAACAGTCACCTAAAAATAATTAAAATCAGAATATTAAAAATTACTATGAGAGGAAGAGCAAGCAAAACAGAAAACATCATGTGACGTACTCAAAAATTAAGGGAAATCCCTATCTTGTAATAGGGATAATTGTAATGTAATTATCCCTATTGCATGTAATTCAGGACACCACAACCCTAAAAAGAATACGGTACTATTAGTAAAACTACAGGAACGACATTTTGACTCACACTGTGACATGGATTCTCTAAGGTTCCAAACAGAAGAAGTTCTCAAACTACAAAAGGGATAACTGTTGTGAATATTAGAGAACAAAATCAGGTATGCTATGAAGATGGTGATAGCGAATGAGGCTTGTTCTTTTAGATCTGAAAGGCGTTTTTGTTCACTAGGTTATTTTTGTTCACTAGGTTTGTAGACCTCTTCGGTTTACAGATTCTCACTTGTGAGTTATTTCTCTTTGACATTCCAACATACTGCTGTCAAAACTCAGATTAACTAATGAATTTATGGAATATATTCTCTGATTTCCTGATTTCTATTCTTCTTGGAAACTTTGGAAAAAATCTAGTGCATTATTGTATTTTACTGGCTAAAACTATCTGGCACAAATTATATTTAAAGATTATAGTAAATATTTTAATTCTAGGTAGAGCCAAAAGATAATTCCAGCTATCAAAATCAAGAAAATAAGAAATTATTTGACTTAAGACCTGTAAATGTGTTACTTACTTCAGATGAATGGACAGTGTTTTGTCAGTAAGTATAGACTGTTTGCTTACAAAGACAAATCACTAAGTTCTTTGCATATTCGACTCAATTTTTGCTTGTCATTATCAAATAATAAAGAACCAGTACCATGTACCAAATGGTTAATTAAATCTACAAATTTAAAGGTGTAATTTTCGATCATGTACATTATATCCATTCCCAGATAACTCTAGATGTAATACCATCCACTGAAAAGATTTTGTCAATCACATCTGCATAGACAGTGTAGACAAAGTTAAATTACTATAATTAATATAGTTCTATTGATAAAACTATACATGAGGAAGAAAAAAAAAGACACCTTAAAATCCTTATTTGCTGAGGTCTTAATGTTCACAGATGCATGGTTCATTGCCAAGCATACATCAACAATCCTGTAAACTGGAGACAGATCTTGTCAGTCACCACCAGGAGAAGAATGCCCACTTCACTTTCCTCTAATTAAGAGTGCTACCACAGACAGGATTACTTTGTTGAACTTTCTAAAAGTAAAATAGCTAAAAAGAATGATATTTTGTCTGATTCAGAGCAAGGGAATTTCCTTTTACTGAAATTCACCAATTTCGAATTATTCCTGAAAATCCATCAGACAAGTTTATGGTCACAAACTAATGCAAGTCTATTATCTCTGGGCAGAATAAAATTTGAGATTCCTGTGATGGATGACTGTACTCCTAGCAGGAGATGCCATGCTATCAACCTTCTGGTGGCCATCCGTAGTTTAAACTGAGACGTGAATGCATTTTCTCCATTACCTCCTGCTGGCATCCGAGCTGGGGTCATGCTACATTGTTCACTAATGGGAAAAACTTAATCCTCTGTGCTAACTGAAGGAATGAAGAATATAGAACCGGGCCTTGTTCTCTGCTACTGGACATAATGGGCTGAGGGTGATGATGTGGGTGAAATTACAGGAATCAAATAAATGCTCTGAAATAATTTTTTATTTTTTATTTTTTCTCCCTAAAATATGGTTGGGCCCAAGATTAGCGTTCCCAAAAGCTTCCATGCCCCTACAAGACTAAAGAAGTATTTGCAGGTAAGTTCAGGCAGAACGCAAAAATCAATTTATTTTATGAGCAAGCTCTGACTAGCTTGTTCAGACTTCCTTTCTCAGAACTGGGAATTGCTTTCATCAACAACCTGGCACTTCAACAAATTGCCTAAAGACTAAGAAGGCATAAAACATGGTATAGTGCTTGGGTTAGAGTGCCCTACCATCCTTTTATTTAGATTTTAGGGTTCCCAAGTATGCAACGATGCTGATATGGTGCCATTTCACAACACAGTTGTGAAATGTAGTTACATTACCCAGCACCAGTTCTACACACACACAGAATGAGGTCATTCTTACAAAGCACCTATAAAATCAGATTTGAGTTTCAGCACATGAACGTGGAAAACAAATTCCAAATCCTTAATCGGGTCTTGGACATCTTAACCATCTCATGTCAGATCATATCATGGGTAACCCGCTATTTTGGCCGGGTTATCATATAAGCATGATTCTAACCATGCAATATCAACACAAAAATTCATTCAATATTGTAACCGCTCAGTGGTTTTCAACAAGTGAAATTATCACTGCTATGTATCTCTTTTTTAAATGATATACATCAAGCTATCACTAAAAAAGAATTCAAGGCATTCAGATAAAGAGTCTATTTAGTTATAACAAAAATCTACATAGTGCACCAAAAGCACATCACCAAATGCAAGTAGACAAACAAAGCTAGAAAGACTAATTTTTATTGATCTACTTAATGGGTTTTACCAGAATAAGGATATGACAAAACACAAACTGTATGCAGGTAAGGCTACCATATGGTTCTATAGAGATTTTCAGAAACAGAATATATGCGTGTGCATGTGTGCGTGCATGTACACTCAGAGAAACATGAATAAAGTTAATTAAATGAGGTATGATGTGGTTACCACTATTATAAAATAATTTGAATGCTTTGCTTAGAAAGCATCAACAACTCTGACTTTTTGATTTGTTATGTCTAAGAGGAAGCAACAGTATTGAAAAAGACAACACCGCAAGGTCCAGATTTTACTTTACATGAAATGAATAATGAAAGAAACTACAGGAAAAAAAAATCTATTTGCTCTTGATGTTAATCTGATGTGGCACTTTTTCAGTGAATGGAACAGATGAAGTCATGACATGCCTAGTCTGATGCAAGAATGACTCTTCACTGTTGAAAACCTCGGATTTTCACTCCTTTGCTTTAAAAGTAGAGAAATGTATGTAACATCTTTTCTACTTTGATGATTAACAGTTGGATAAAGTCTTTTGTTTTCTATTTTCTTCCTCTTCCTTAAACAACAGATTCATCTTTCTAATGGAATAGAAAGATGCACTGCAGCGAAAGTACTCACTGAAGTAAGAAAAATAGGGATATTGATAAAAGATTCAAGGTTCAGGTGAAACTAATTCAAACAATTTTCTTCCATGATTTAGTAGAATTCAATGCCAACTATATAAATAGAAAGGTGCAACAATTTCATCTCAGAAAATAACTGTTATTTTGTACTAAGTGTTAAAAATATAAGTATAGTCTAGCCTTGGAAGCAATTCTTCTAGGAATTTTTTTTTTCTTCTAGGACATACGATTTCCTTAAAT
The DNA here is from genome assembly GCF_963932015.1 of Anas acuta. Lineage (NCBI taxonomy): Eukaryota > Metazoa > Chordata > Aves > Anseriformes > Anatidae > Anas > Anas acuta. The sequence continues at coordinate 39,937,850 of NC_088981.1, forward strand.
ATGAAAGTTGCTCTTCACTTGTACAGCTTTGAAAGGAAAAAGAAAACGGCCAATAGGACAACTAAATAAATAAGGGTAACAAACAGGAATGTCATCAAGGTCTGGATGTCTGCAGAAGTAGGTAAACGGTTTGCATGTGAGAAACAGCTGGTGTTAAAAGGGAAAAATACTCAAAAGTAGACATTAAGCCTCTAAGGAGAAAATTTCTTTTAATTAACACTGACATCATTGGCATCCCAGTTAAGTATTCTGGGAAAACATTTAACACTAATCTAGTAAACATGATTATAAAACCAACATCTTAGATTCTAAAGAGGTCTCTTAAATTCTACTACAATTGACAGTGTGCCAGCACGGCTTGTTCTGGAATACTAAGTGCCTGCTCTGAGAACTGTATTAATGAAGACTGAAAGATAACCAAGTTGTTTGGTCAGTAAAACGACGTGCTCAGCACAGGTACAAAACCTGCTCAAATACTCAGTGACTTTGTTAGGCTTTGGAACAGAATTGAAACACCTGAACATAGAGACTTACTGTTGCTATCTGCAGCTTATAACCCTTTGTCATACTATTGATGAATTAATCATTTATTTATGTTTGGGCTGTAAAAAGAACAAGCATAATGGAATTTCATTTAAAACTAAAATTTAAAACTGTAATGGACAGCAAATGCAATTATGGTGAAATACTAATCATGGCTATTATCACCTATCTGATCATGTCATAAATCACTGCATTACATACCATATTTAAGTTCTTATGCATCCTCAGTAATGCTCCTTATTCCTTGACTAACCCCATATTGTTCTATACTCCCTGCTTAGCAAAAGAAACAAACAACATAAATGCAAATTTCTTTCACACTGCCAAGTAGGAAGCATAACTTTTGTCACAACATTGATCCTCCATGGGATTTTTAATGACAGTTTTTATTTTGTTTTGTTTTTTTGTAAGTGAATGATGTAACGACTATCCCTCTGTCAATTCACTTGATATGTGTCCCACCCTCAGGACCCTCCCCCTGATCCTGCCAGCACTTTCCAAAATGTCCTATTTTTAAAAAAGCCTGAAAACTGTTCAAGGCAGCTAGACTTTACCCACTGGGTTGGTGATATGCTGGACAAATGAAAAAATGAAAAGCAAAAGCATATAGACAAGAAATGTTTATTGAAAAAGAAAATAAAATTAAAAGACAAAAATGGGTGGGAAGCACAGCACACAGAACTAAGAATTAAAAAAACATCTTACATTCTGCCTTAATGGCAGCACAGTTAATAGGGACAAAGGGACGTCTTGCTGCCTGCCGCAGCCGGAGAGTATTTTTGCAGACCTGACGGGCAAGTTTTGTCCAACACGTTGTGTGAAGAAAGAAGGCTTGGCGTGTTTTCACTGCTGACTTTGGACTTCCAGTGTTACGAACTGGAGTTCCCTGCGTGGCCTGCCGGGACATATGAGTTCTAACATGTGATTCCTACAAAAACAAAACAACAACAAAAAAATCATAACATGAATCTGAATTACACAATCTGTATCATCCTTACTATTGACAGACGATATCCAAAATAGTTAACAAAAAAAAAATCTGGTATTATTAGATCCTATCATCATTAAAGAAATGATGTAACACAGACCAGAGAGCTCTGCTCTGAATGGACTTATATAATGCCATTCTACTGTACAGACACTGTATAGGCATATTAACATTTCATAGATAACACACCACTTAATTGACAAGATGACATTTGTCCACCAAAAATGTATGGAGTGAACGTTTGTCTAAGAGTTGGTCAAAAGTCAACAAGGCAGGACCTGCACATTGTTCAGCTGTACTTAAAACAGGAAAAGGATTAATAAGTTACGTTTTATATACGTAAAATGCATGCCATTAAATATTTGAATCACAACAGTATTGAGAAGGCACCACGCTTCATTTTAGGAAGGTTTTAGGAAGATGATCCTACCTCTGTAGGTTGACTGGAAGACATTTTATCTTCATCTGTCTGTGTGGGCATTTTCAGGCCACCATATTTCTTCCAATAAATCCAGCAAGATGCACACAATCTACACTGCATATTTGGAGGGCCCCAAGAATACCATTGGTGAGACTGTGAAGCTAAGGATGGAAAGAACAGCACAGCTAAATTGGGGCATGATACATTCAGTATTGTATATTCAAATGCTGTAATAAATGGCATTCCTGAAGAGCAGTATCTAAATAAATATTTAATCCATTTGACATAGAGAAAAGGAGAACATTACTTAAAGCACCTCAAAAGTCTACTCCAAATGAAAACTTTGGAATACTTCACTGTTTACTTTCAAACCATAGACTCTTGTATCACCAGAAGATTTTCTTCCAAGGAATTAAAACAAACAAACAAACAAAAAAAAACACCTCACTTTCCCTCCACCCCCAAATTTCTAAACTTAACCTGGAAGACAGGATTGTTAGAGACCTTGCTACTTATTAGAACTGCTTAAGATCTGTGTTTTTTTTCCACCCAATATATGCAAAGTGAGTACTTCTAAGTCAAGATCCTTTATAAGCAAAGGGCAAGCACATCTCCTACTGACTTGATGCATGCCTACCTTTACCTTGTGCAAGTGGAGTCTCAGCTGGAAACACTAATTTAGCCTTTCAGTAGAAAATTATTCTTTAAAAAAATAGAATTTGAAAAACAATAGATATAACTGGAACTTTCTGTATAAAAAAAATATCAGTTTAATTGCTGTTTAAGACATGGGGAGCCATCTCAATGATAAGTAAAGCACATTTATATGGTACGACTTTTCAGTTTGTTCCAGTTCTGGATTTTATTATATCTGCACAAAATACCAGGGGAAAAAAAAAAAACAACAACACAAAAACAAATTCAACCCCACCCTACCCAACAACAGCTAAGCCAAGACAACAACAACAACAAAACACAAACAAATTTTAAGGACAAATAAAAATAAATTAGGGTTTAGAATCCAAAAGGTAAAGGAATAACATATAACTTCCATAATATTATACTACTTTATCATTCCATACTTCCTAAATTGTTAAAGAAAGAATCATAAAGCATATTTTAACACTGATCTTTTATTAAGTTACAAGTGCATTCAGTAAGTTAAAGTTATTTCTGGCACACAATTCATCAAAAATTATCCCCTCTTTATAGCTTGCAAACAGAACTACATACATTTGTTTTTAAGAGTATATTACAATTAGCCCCAAGTCCTGAATTATTCAAAAAATAGACAAAAAATTTACTTACTATAGCAACTTTCACAAGCCCGACCTATTAGTGAGGCCTGTGTCTGGTAAGAGGCTCCCATTGCTCCATTGACTGCAGCAGGTTTCCCATTACTGCTGGATATTTGATTGGGATTTGGTTTATTGCTTGAAAAAAAAAAAAAAGTCATCTTTCAGAAGTGATTTTACTAACCAGCTAATCAACATGAAAACAATTTAATTCTGGAATTCTGATGTGTGTTGACAACATCTATAAAAATTACTCTAACCACAAGACTAACTTTTATGCTTCTCCAACATTTTCAGCACAGACTTGCTATGTAAAGAGCTGCTTCGATACTTAAATTTACAATATTCATAAAACGGTACTGCATGGTCAAAACTGCTTGGCAAGCTACTAAAGACTAAGTGTGTCTCAGGGTCAAGGACTGAAAGAAGCCTGACAGCACAGAATTTAAGAAGGGAGTTCCAGATCCCCTTTTCAAGGATTTACGTGGTGAGGCTGGGCTTTGGGTGAAGTATAACATATGAGAGTGGTAACATTGCCTGTAATGCTATAAAGCTGTCCACACTAGTAGAGGGCCTGCTGTCTTGTATCTCAAGTAGAAGTATGTACCTTCCCACTAACTGCAGTAAATGCCTGTGTCCTTCCTATAACACTGACAAAGATCACCCATGTATCAGGATCAGCTTGGTTTGTACACCAAACCACTCATTTTGGGAAAGCTGAAGAACTGTTCTTGGATTTATTTTATTTTATATTATTTATTTTTACATTATATTACGATTTACCTACTAATGTTTCGCTGAAGCAGGACTTCACAGGTGAGTTAATTTGGAGAGAACACACTCCACACCAGGTTAAGCACAGTATTCCCAAAGATTTTGTTGGTGTTATTTAACTCTGACAAGCTGTACTACACAATACAACGCAAGGCCAGATTCAATAATTCTTAAGATGATTATTTACTACTTAAGGTAGCCTAAAATATATACAAGATTAGCTAAAATGACTAACTAAAAGGGAAAAGAAAACAACAACAGCAAATCTATCTTCCGGTACCTAAAGGGGGCCTACAAGAAAGCTGGGGAGGGACTCTTGGACAGGGAGTGAGTGTAGTGATAGGACAAGGGGGAATGGCTTTAAACTAAAAGAGGGTGGGTTTAGATTAGATATTAGGAATATATTAGATATTAGGAATATATTTTTACTATGAGGGTGGCAAGGCACTGCAACAGGTTGCCCCAAGATGCTGTTGATGCCCAACCTCTGGAAGTTTTCAAGGCTAGGCTGAATGGGGCTTTCAGCAACCTGGTCTGGTGGGAGGTGTCCCTGCCCATGGCAAGGAGGTTGGAATTGGATGAACTGGTCCCTTCCAAATGGAACCATTCTATGATACCTGCCATAAGGTATCCTTGCTTCTTCACCACTCCTTTGTGGTGTACAAGAATCTTCTGCTATATCAAGTTTCTACTGCAAATCCATAGCAGCAAATCCATCTCCTGCCTTCTCTCTTTTTCACTACACTCAGTGAGAGATTCTTCCTTTCCAACTTGCAAATGATCTTTGTCAAGTGCCTTCCCAAGATACTCAAGAGAAGTATCCTGGACTAGGGGTACAAGAGAAGGGATCAAGCAACCATTAAGTCTCTTACCTTATGATCTGTTGCTTAGTTACCTTCCAGAGCAACAATGAATTGAAAAGGGACTTTTTGGTTATTGAGGACAGAACTTTGCTTTAAATGAAATACCTTATGACCAAGATCAAAAAGGTATTCAACTCAAAGAATCAACTCCACTCAAACTTTAAATACAATAAATCAGCCTTCAAAGAGTGTTAGCAATCCCTTTGCTCATGAGCGCCCTAGATTGCACACTTAATCAAAGACTTAAGAATTCCTCCTCTCATATCATTGACTATGGATTTTGTCTTGACATGGAGGAAAAAAAAATGTTAATATGGCAAAACGAAGGCAAATCCCCTTGTAATTCAGAACAGGTTTTGTCAAACAATACAAATTGCTAGTCCCTAACAATTTTCCTAAAGCAGCCACTTCCATAAGAGAGTTAGTGAACACTCATAACAGAGTTTTCAGCATACAGCTCTTGGCATCTCTCAGATGCCAAGGATTATCAATATCACTAAATTAGTTTTTTTTTTTCAGAACATGTGATTTGTTAGAGATTGTCTTCTAACACTCATATTTCTTTACAGGTGAGGTTAAAAGACTGAATTTAACAGTCTGCATTAAATCTGTTTAAGAGACAACAGCCTGTATGAAATACGTAAATTAACATTTATTGTATCCAACTTATACCAGTAATCAGAAAGGCAACAATGGATTTTTGAAGTATTTCATTTGGTATTCTCGTGTTATATAAATATTTGTATCAATGGGTAAATCCACGTGTATGTGTGGATATAGACACAGAAAGCTTAAAAATAATTCTGTAATCCTATCTCTTACTGTAATCTTGAAGAAATTAGATTATATCTTGTTTCTATTAACTACTCATTAAGAAAAATAGATCTAGAATCAAGTTTAAATCTAAAGAACTAGAATTAAAAATCTCTCAGAAGAAAACAGATTTCATTAATAAGACATAAGAGTTTGGGCTGTGTGCTACCTTTAATTTACAGCCAGAACATTTTGACTCTAAGCTCAAGAACAAAGGATATCAACACCTTAAAACTGTAACCAAAATGGGTATCTGAATTTATGTAACTACATTAACATCAGCTTCTATTTTGAAATACTGCATTTGCACAAATATGAAATGTTATGCTGTAGAGATTCCGAAGCAATTACTCTAGAAAAACTGCTTTTAGACAACAAGGCCTTCCTCACTTGTGAGCTGTCCATGTAGCATCTGATCAACTTCTCACCTTTCCAGAACAGACAGTTTGGAGATCAAAGCCAATGGGCTGAATTAAGTACAAGGTTTTCACTTATGACAAAGATTTGCAGCATTTTCTTATTATACTTCTGTACGTATATATTCTGCCTCTATAAAAATACTAAAAAACTAAGTATTAAGAGAATGACTATGAAAATACCATGCATGTTGCTGCATGTTACAGTTTTACCTGTACATTATTCAAAAAATGACTTTATTGTTATACTCACTAGGTGGGGATGTATACTTGTTTCAATTTACTTTCTGCTTCAGCCGCTTTCAGACGTTTCTAGTTGAAAAATTAACACATATATTAACACAAACATTTTATTATCTTCAAGTATACAATTTCATAAAAATGCAGACAATCCATCCTTAAGTTATTTGTATATTATTTGGTGATTCCACAAGAGCCTCCAAGAAAAGTATAGAAATCTACAAGATGAAAACCATAGAAAACCAGAGCTTTCTATTCTTATTATTGGTTTGAAATGATAATATACTGTCCTCACCAATAAACCTTGCAAGCCTCAGCATATGACAAGCCTGTAAAAACATCTACTACAAAACAATTACTACTACAATTTATATAAATCGCATCTAAATAAACATGTATGACATAGTGTCTAACCCTCATCACAGGAAAAGTAGAAAATAAGTAAGAAA